>NW_027658809.1:135970-367243 GCF_041902795.1 Electrophorus electricus
TTAACCAAAACTAGAAAGAGACCTCCAAGCCCAGGAGGTCACAGAATCATACCCAGTAAAGTAGCTAGCTAGCTATCCAGCTACCGGAAGCACGGTTAACAGTGCAGCCGGTAGCTAGCTAGCTAGCTAGCAGCTCAGTAACCGTACAAATTCGCTTGCTGCTGAAAACTGTCAAGTTGTATTTATAGCTTTCATTTTAGTTCTCTCAGCTTATTTATTTGTTTTTGTTTTTTTTAGGGAAGTTCAATAATTTCTTAGAAATCTTGGAACATTTTGCCAGTTGGCTTCTAGGAAAGCCTTTCTGCGCACAGACAATAAACACAACCCAGAATTCCTCAAACAGGAATGAATCTACTAATTTACAACACGGTTTAGTAACATTTCAGGCACATGAGTGGAGGAACTAGCAAATTCTAAATGATGAAATCGAAGCTGATAAAAATCCATGAAAATTTAAACTGGTCATGAAAAAATGCTTGTGAATTGAAAATGTAAGTGATCGTTATCTGGAAAAGAAAGGATTAAAACAGTCTTGATTTGATACATTTAAAAAAATGAAATATCAAGTTTTATCATTCGTGACCAAGGGAGTTTCTATGAGGGTGTAAACAACAAACGCATGTAAACTAAAAACTACAGTGGCATATAATTAAATAATTTGAGTAACTTTGTGTCACGTCATTTAACGTTTAACTCAAGCCATTTTTGTTACCGGACTCTTATCACTTAACATTAGTAACTGTTTTAGTTGCCTTGTTTATCCAATAACATTCATTAATTAATCAATCGTTTAACCCAAGCAATTTTCATTACTTCCGCCTCTCGAGGCAAAATGTCAATCAGAACGTTGCGCCCGCAAACTTCAAATAAACGATAAATAAGGCGAGTAATAAAAATGGATAAAGTTGAAAGATAAGTTGATTAAACTTGAGTCAAATAAAACTACTTATCAGTCAAAGCGTCAATTCATATGCATTTTATTGACTCTAAATTTAATTTACGTGCATTTTAATCAGCCATATTTTTGATGTACAGACCTGAGTTTTGTCGTTGAAGAGAATAAAAGAATCCGTCGTGTAAACTTACGCCATCTGCAGGCTGAGATGGTGTTGGCGTGACCCGGATGTGACATTTGCCAAGCTGATGACATATCGCGATATTAATTGTGAGATTTCCTTACCATCTTTGCTCTTCGCAGAAGGGCACTGTGCGGCCGAACAGCGTAAGGAGTGGACTCCTTGGTAGACGTTTCGACCAGTGTTTCGCCCGATTTTACTACAAAGGTGTGAGGAATGTTTTCTTGGCACACCATGGGTCCTCTGAAATCGGTAGACATTTGAACAGAAGGGCTTACCTATGTATTGTGACCAAGTGCATCCCTTCATGCAGCTGCTTAAATTATGGCAGAAGGACACTTTCAACAAGACAAGAAACCCTGCCGCAAGGGTTGTATAATCACGGATTTGTTCCAGTATCAAGACAGCAAATTTTCAATGTTTCCCTGGCCTTCACAGTCCCCAGATCTTAATCCTATAGAACATCCCTGGGTAAAGGTATAAAACAGCAGTTTAGAACATGTCAGTCCCTCCATGTAATTTGAGAGAAAATATCCTATGAAGATTGGACCAAGATTCCTGCCGAGTATTTTCAGCGCATAGTGCTGTGCCAGAAAGAATTGCTGCAGTTCTGGAGGCCAAAGAAGGTCCAACATGCTATTAAATGGGTGTACTTAAGCCAGATACACTGTGTCCTATAATAGGATGTTGCTGGAACGTATGTGGATGTTGTTGGAATGGCCGCAGAGTTGCAGCAGCAGTACAGGTAGTCTGTGATCCTTTCCCCCATCCGAGTGAGTTTGCCCTGTTACACGGGGTCGAGTTATGATGTGAATGTTCAATTACACAGGATGGATTGTGGGCGACGGAACCGAACGGCCTTCAGGATTCAAGTAGAGAAAGGTGAAACTTCTCCAGCCTTTGAGTTAATCACAGGACTATTGCATAGCAATTAGGGATAACAGAACAGCTTTCGGGGGGTTTGGGTGGGGTGCCTTATCCGCCCCTTTAACAGAGTAGTCACAATTCAAATTTCCCTTGTTCCATTGTTTACAAGGCATTATACATGTGGTTTATTTATAGTGCACGGGGTAATATGCAGCGAGTCTGGTCTGTCTGCTTTGGAAGAGAAACATTTGGCCAAAAGAGCAAGACACAGCCAGGAGGATGATTGGTAAGAGCAGATCATAATATGCACCTTAAAGCTGTACACTACAGCTAGGTCCTGTTCCATGACTGCATATATAAATTTACTACTGACATTGTCATTTGTATCTGGCCATTTACAGTGCACTCTTGCTCAATGCAGCACTTGAAGCTGATTTTCCATTGTGTAGTTATTATGTTCAAGAGATGTTTGACCCGGTCAGGGTGACACACTTTAGTGAGGACAGCAGTATCCTAGAGGACACTACAGACAGTGACGGAGACATCTCAGAGCGCGAGGTGAGAGGTTGAGTTTTTTGTTACTCTCTCTACGACATACTTTTCATGCCAGGTACTATTGTCCAGTTCAGCCCAATTTAATTTACTGCCTTGTATTATCATATATAAATTGCTGAACGATATATATATATATATATATATATATATATATATATATATATATATATATATATATATATATATATATATATAAATATATATATATATATATATATATAGAGGTTGGAAATTGGTTGTGTAAAAATGAATTGTAGGAAATGTTACTTTCAGAATGTTTGTGAGATAAAAAAAAAAAAAAAAAAGATATAATTACTATCCATGGTGGAATTGAATGTGTTGCAGACAACATAGGCAGGGATTAGACTGAAAAATATCAGAGTATTCTTAGTGCCGTTTATTGCTGTTGTCAGAGGTTATGCAGCCATATCCTCCCTAGCAAGTATGACTTCTTCTTCTAACTGTTTGGCCACCTGCAGACACAAGTACCGTGTTGAGCAATACTTAATTACATCTACTCCAAATGCATATTTAATTGCATTGTTAGTATTTATGCAAAACAAGTGTTTGGATTGCCCTGCTCCATTGCAGACTTTCTCACTCTAGCAAATGCGGCTTCCACCTCCTCAATCAGTTGATCCGCATCATTTTCATAGGAAACATCATCATTAGTAAAAGATGTTTGAGGAACAATCTTAAAATTCACATCTGGATCTCGCATCTTTCTGTAAGAATCCAGTGTCAACTGCAACTATGAGGAGAAACAGTGTTAAGCAATATTTAATTACATCTACTTGAAATGCATAGTTCATAGCATTGTGAGAATTTGTGGAAAACAAGTGTTAGGATTGCTCTGCTCCACTGCAGACTTTCTCACTCTAGCAAAGATGGCTTCCACGTCCTCAATATATTTATCCCAGTCATTGTCATGGAAAATCTGAGTCTTTTCAGGAAACATCATGACATTCATATGTGGAGGTTCTGTCTTTTTGGAAGAGTCCAGTTCCACCTGTAGATATGAGTAGAAATATTGTTGACCAGTATTTAAATACATTTAATTGAAATATGACTTTAATTACATTTTGATACATTTGTAATTTATCATTTGTATTGGACTGGAAAGGAAACAAATACAATTTTTTATCGCATATCCATTATCACATAGCCTGCAGGCCTAATGATGTAAAAATGTGCCCCCAAATGTTCAACAGAAATAACAGGACCTGACACACTAAGGTACCGTAGACCCATTCAAATTGTGCTATTGGAACAATAAATTCCAATGCATTCAGTCATTTTAGCTAGTGTTGATTTTGATTCTCGCCACAATTATACTAATAATCAGCGTTACAACTCAGCATGCAAAGTCACCGAACAGTCGACTGTTAATTCTATAGTAAGGAGAATGTAAAACAAACAAACAAAAAACCCACCAACGGTATTTTTTTTCCTGTAACTGACAAAGATTACGTATGCTAAATGTATGTGTCCTAAATATATTCTAAATACATTTACATTAGTGGTTTTAATTAATTTCTCCAACATTTGTTGAAATGCATTTGTAATTTATATTCAGAGACATTTCAGTAAGTACAAGCATTAAATTAGCATCACTGTTCACCATAGCTGTTTTTCCATTTTTTGTGGCTTTTGTCCCTTGCCTCAGTATGGCTTTAAATCATTTGTCTTGGTTCTACTTTACTTACTATGGCTGATTCAGTTGTCTGAGTAGTCAAGTCATTCTTCGTTAAATGGTTTGTTCTAGTATCTGTTTAAAAAGTAACAGAAAATGTCTTATTAGCATTGTATAGATACTTAGAACACTTCTACGTAGATCTCTCTCTCTCAGACACACACACAGTTCATCCAAGTGGTGGCTGTGGTCAGAACTTACCCTTAAAGAAGTCATCATCTGAGGTGGAGTTCCTTCTATTAACACCCTTCCGACAACAGCAAGTGAAGAATAGCACAAGTTGTGTGAATGTTCTGGCAGGGATCTGGGCTCGTGTCTTTTCATTTTTCTTCTTCCTATATTGACCAAATATCCCATGGTTTTCCTTTTCATACTTCTCAGAAGGAACAGGTTCCTTGCATCTTGGATTACAGTAGTAACTACTGGACTGACCCATAATAAATTTTGTTTTGAAAATCCAACTGTAACCGGCACTACTTGATAACAGAAGAGATCGTTTGGGTAAAACAGAAATGTGATCTGTAGACTAAAATTGGTTCACAGAAATTGCTCATTTGAAAAATCTGTTCTTTGACTACATCATAATTGCATAATTGATGCGGATGCATTATGACATCGCACGTCACGTCTGCAATAGATTTAGATTTACACCAACTTTAAAGAGAAAATGATGATTAGCAAATGTAGTTGCTAGTGATTGTCTAGTGATTGCAAGCAACGACTATTCGTGCTCTGCATTCTTGCGTATTTATTTATGCTAGGCTGTACATAACGCAGCCTTAAAAACATGGGATAGAAATCCCCATGTAACACAATTCAGGTTCTGTCCAAATACATGGCTAGCTAGCAAGTTATTTTACAATCCCATTTAGCACATATATCGCCACGAATGTCCTGAACAAAACACGCTGTACCTAATCCCCATAAATGACATATCTCTCACTGAATAAAAACTTGTATGCTTCAACAGTATACAGTGGGAGAAATGGCGATCACCTTTAAAAGGATTTCTTACTGTAGGCCTATTATAAACAACATGGAGGAAATTAAAATAAAAATACTTCAGTTAGACCGTGGACACAGGCTGCTAATAAATCAAGTAAATGAAACTGGATGGACTGCTTAATTATGTAACAACACAACATTTATGGTGACGAGGATGTTTCACACATACACTCTTAAGTGATGCTGACCTCAATATCCACATTTCACATTGTTACTGTACCACTGTAGATGAACCTAAACCTCACATTCTCGTCACGTTGATAAGCTTTTTGAAAGTTCCGCTCTGCACGTCTCTGAAAAGCAGGCGAGTTCATCTCCTGGAAACATAAAAGCATGACACTAATGTAAATCTTTCACTTTGTTCTTATATGCGAGTTGTCAATAATTCAAAATTCTTGTTAAAACTGTGGAACTCTGTTGCAGCTCACTCTCTCTGTTTTGCATTGCCAGATCGCTGAACAGGAGCATGTCCGGCTTTGACACACGTGCCCTGCGCTGACCAGTACCGCCAGCAACCACAACACGTGGAGACGTAATCCTCTTTAACTACTTGTCCTTCCTCCATGTATATACACTCAAAACTCCAGTTTAGAGTGGTTAATGGCACTTACGCCAGCACACTGTACCGGTTTGATCACCTGTAGTCAGAGATGCACGGACCCGTTGGTGCGTATGCGTAACTCGGAGCGGGTGCTGCTCTCCAAGGTTATGCTGCTGCTTACTGTCACTCTCTCACGAGCACAAGTCCTCGTCTACTTTAACAAGGCTAAGTCACTGATAATGTAATAACAAACATGTTTGACAAAATACTAGGTCATGGTTTGCAGTCTAAAGTCCTTCTGACTTGCTGAGAGTTAGCCTGATTTGATTTAGCTTGTTCTTAACCTTTGTTTAGTATGTTACATAAAAGCTCATGGAAATATTTCAGATGTAACATAAATGTACCTGACCATTTTCACTGAAAGAGACTGGTAGCTACAGGATTACATGAAGCTACAATCAGAATCGATTTCTAGTCACCGAGCATTATTGTTGTGAATAATTAGAATTTAAATTAATTCATATTTTGTTAATTATGTAAATAAGTTACAATCTTGGAAGATAGTTTGCATTCTGTTTCTATATGACAGTTATATATTTTTTTGTTTGTTTGTTTGTTTTCTTAGTGTAAATCATGATCTTATAGTTTGTTTTCTAAGTGTGTTTCCAAATTGCCTTTGACTGCTGTATGCCTAATTGCAGCATTTAACCCCTCATTTCGTCTCTAATTTTTGACATGTACTCTTGTCTTGCATAAGTGGAAAGTCGATCAGCCCCCGTTTAAAAATGGTGAGCTTTTACTGTCACGTTAATAACATCACGCACGCGCACACCTAATGCTTTGACTGTCCTGCACTTTAAATATCTTCTGCACATAATGGAGGGTGTGCATAGTTACCAGTTCCCTTCGTGCAAAAGGGTTGTCTTAGGTTACTGTAAAGTCTAACGCACATTTGGAATCCTTTCTTTTGCTGAGATGTTACTAGCTCACATGATACTCAAAAATGAGCACAATCATCGAAATGCGGACATCATTGGGTACAGGGGTGCCTAGCCATAGTCATGAATAACTGAATATAAAAGGCTGAACAATCTACTATAAGCAATTGCATATTTCATTAGGTTTTTTTTTTTTTTTAATAGGCTGTAGTAACTTCAGGAGCTCAGGCAGGGGAACATTAATATTTATGAGTGGCTATGCCACACCCACTGAAATAAAAGCTGAGGATGTCATTGCAGAGGTAGGAGAAGCCAGAGCAGAATATTACAGAATATTACATTATTACATTGCTTGAATAGTGGCTCTGTCTGCCCTGGGGGTATTATTGAAACCCAAAGGCTGAAAGGATGGGGAGAGAGAGAGAGAGAGAGAGAGAGAGAGAGAGAGAGAGAGAGAGAGCGAGCATGTGTGAACATATTCTTGTCACTGTACGGCTCCTCCCCCCAAACGTCTCCCCGTGTGTGTTTGCTTGTGTGTGTGTGTGTGTGTTCATCCGTGTGGCCACGCCCCCTTGTGTTTCACACCTGCTCTTCGTTGTGTTGTTATTGTTTGCGTATATAAGTCCTTTGTGTAAACATTAACGTTGTCAGTGTTTGATCCCACGATAGCCTTAGTGCTACGTTGTCTTCCATGTCTCTAAATAAACATCGCTGTATGCATCACGGCTCCTCTTTTGTATCCTGCCAAGCCTCCCTGCGTTACAATTATGATCAAATTTGATAAAATACTAGGTCATAGTTTGCAGTCTGAAGTATTTTTGACCTGCTGAGAGTTAGCCTGATTTGATTTAGCCTGTTCCTAACCTTTGTTTAGTATGTTGCGTAAAAGCTCATGGAAATATTTCAGATGTAACATACATGTAATTGACCTAGTAGAGCAAAATTACAGAATTGTAAGGAAGAAGTGACGTTCTTGGGGCATATCATTAAGGGAAATACACACGGGCTGTCTCAAAACTGAGCACAAGCCATAATTTTGCTACCTAAACCATAGTGGCATACTCCCCTCTTACTGTTTTAGTCCCACACGCAGTACACCAAATACTGCAGGACCAAAGAGTGTCACACTTATCAGCCCAATGGTAGCTGAGATACCACACTACCCTCTTAGATATGCCTAATATAACTGTCAAAAGGTGTATAACACTGAACCCAGCTACACTCCTTCCTACGGAGGAGGATGGAGATCCACAAGACTGCACAGCAGTCTTAGCTTAAGTATGTACACCGCAGGTTGATCTCTTTGAAGAAGCCATAAGTAACCCAGACCTATGCCTCTATGTGGATGGGTCAGCAAGCAGGGACGACACAGGGGTCAATAGGGCGGCATACGCGGCAGTAACAGATCATGAAATACTTGAAACAGAAGTATTACCATCCTCCTATTCAGCGCAGGCTGCTGAACCAGTAGCACTGACGGAAGCATGCCAATTAGCTGCAGACAAAACTGTTAATGATTTTGGAGCCATATGGAAACATAGGCAATTCCTGACAAGCTCGGGTAAATATATTAGACATCACCATCTTGCTAGAAGCCATTTTGCTGCCAAAGACAATTGCAGTTGTTAAGTGTGCAGCTCACAGGACTACAGAAGACCAAATCAGCAAGGGGAATAATTTTGTAGATAGAGTAACAAAGGCAGCTGCAACTAACACCGCTGTGCAAGCAATACAGGAAACCGCTGCTACCCCGCATGCCACATTACGGGAGATTCAGTCAGGGGCTACCGCCACCGAACGCACCAGGTGGAGACAACTAGACTGCGCAGTGTACGATGGTGCTTGGACACACACACCTACGGGCAAACCTTGCCTAGCCAAATCATACATGCAGGGCCTAATCAGAATTGCTCATGGGCGTAGCCATATGAGCAAAGGGGGAATCGTGGACAGCATATTAAAGTTGCGCCAGAACTCACAATACTTACCCAAAACTTTTGTTCCAGCTGTCTTGTTTGTGCGCAGCACTCCCCAAAGGGAACCAAGCACGGTGGACAGGACCACACCAAGTCCTGTTAACAACCCACACTGCTGTCAAAATAGAAGGACGAGGAACCTGGGTACATCACACACACTGTAAGAAGGCTCCGACACCAGCCCCAACTCCAAGCAGCAGCACCCCAACAGACTAGGTCGGAACTGTGTTGAGTAGGGTGTTAAAGGCAAGGCCTACCCTTTCGACACTCGGAACCGTCAACCTCTCGCCTCTTGCTGATCCTGCCGACTACACCAATTTCTGTGGTGGAATTTTGAATAAACAGCAAGTCAGACGTGATTAAAAGAGTAATTTAATAAAGAAAATAAGGCATACAAAACACAGCTGTGTGAGAGCTAATGCTCTAAGCAAAAGTTCTAAAGGGGTAGACTGGCTCTGCTCCTTATACCTAAACTTCACATCCTGGAAGGGATGTCCTGTCATCCTGTATACCCATTTCCTGCTCCTTGTTGCACTAAGCACTTCTGCACATATCAGGATGCTCTGTTCCACCAGGACAGACACAGTTTGCTAGATCCTCTTTATCAGGATTAGTCGCACGACACATGCAAGATCACGAAGCAGCTGATTCAGCAGTCGTTTTGTTCACACAATATACAAAGACAGAATGTGCAGACTAAACTATTCATATAGGATTACATAGAAAAAGGATTAACATGATTATATATGAATCACATGATAATACATGATCGAATAATAATTTCCATCACACTAGAAACAGACCTCCAGGCCCAAGAGGTCACACAGTCGTGCCCAGCAAAGTAGTGCTGGGCCAGGGCACACTTCATACACTTTGTGCCTTTAAATAATACTACAACCAGATTTCCAAGCCCAAGAGGTCACACAGTCATGCCCAGCAAAGTAGCTCTGGGCCTGGGCACACTTCACGCAGTTTGACCCTTTGAATAATACTACAACCAGACTTCCAGGCCCAATAGGTCACACAGTCGTGCCCAACAAAGTAGTGCTGGGCCAGGGCACACTTCATGCACTTTGTGCGTTTAAATAATACTACAGCCAGATTTCCAAGCCCAAGAGGTCACACAGTCATGCCCATCTAAGTAGCTCTGGGCCTGGGCACAATTCACGCAGTTTGACCCTTTAAATAAAACTAGAAACAGACTTCCTGGCCCAAGAGGTCACACAGTCATACTCAGCAAGGTTGCGTTAAACCTGGGCACACTTCACGCAGTTTGACCATTTAAATAAAACTAGAAACAGACTTCCAGGCCCAAGAGGTCACACAGTCATGCCCAGCAAAGTAGCTCTGGGCCTGGGCACACTTCACGCAGTTTGACCCTTTAGATAATACTACAACCAGACTTCCAGGCCCAAGAGGCCACACAGTCATGCCCAGCAAAGTAGCTCTGGGCCTGGGCACACTTGACGCAGTTTGACCCTTTAAATAATACTAAAACCAGACTTCCAGGCCCAAGAGGTCACACAGTCAGGCCCAGCAAAGTAGCTCTGGGCCTGGGCACACTTCATGCAGTTTGACCCTTTAAATAAAACTAGAAACAGACTTCCTGGCCCAAGAGGTCACACAGTCATGCCCAGCAAAGTAGCTCTGGGCCTGGGCACACTTCACGCAGTTTGACCATTTAAATAAAACTAGAAACAGACTTCCAGGCCCAAGAGGTCACACAGTCATGCCCAGCAAAGTAGCTCTGGGCCTGGGCACACTTCACGCAGTTTGACCCTTTAGATAATACTACAACCAGACTTCCAGGCCCAAGAGGTCACACAGTCATGCCCAGCAAAGTAGCTCTGGGCCTGGGCACACTTGACGCAGTTTGACCCTTTAAATAATACTAAAACCAGACTTCCAGGCCCAAGAGGTCACACAGTCAGGCCCAGCAAAGTAGCTCTGGGCCTGGGCACACTTCACGCAGTTTGACCCTTTAGATAATACTACAACCAGACTTCCAGGCCCAAGAGTTCACACAGTCATGCCCAGCAAAGTAGCTCTGGGCCTGCGCACACTTCACACAGTTTGACCCTTTGACCATTTTTGGCAGATTTCACCACGTTATTACGAACGTGGATACGTTATCTTAGAATTATAAGCAGTGTGAGATGTGAAGCTAAGTGAAGCACATGTGCAGAATTTCTAACAATAGCCTGTTTTGTATAGCCTGGCTAACTGACCAATCAGTGAAATGAAATGTGGTTGCTGAGCCTGTTGCAGCTGGGTCAATTTAATTTGGTTTCATTGTGTTTAATTTTAAACTCAGCTGCGTGCCATAAGACACAAGTTTATCTGATCATTTTTTGTTTTAATGCCGACTTAACCTAGCCATGTTTTACAGTTATCTTGAAATAATTAAGGTTCATCGCTAGAGGGTGCTGTTCATCTTTTTTTTTCTTTTTCTTTTTTGTATTATTGATCAGGAAAAAACTATAAAATAGATGAAGTGGACGCAAACCTTGCCTAGCCAAATCATACATGCAGGGCCTAATCAGAATTGCTCATGGGCGTAGCCATATGAGCAAAGGGGGAATCGTGGACAGCATATTAAAGTTGCGCCAGAACTCACAATACTTACCCAAAACTTTTGTTCCAGCTGTCTTGTTTGTGCGCAGCACTCCCCAAAGGGAACCAAGCACGGTGGACAGGACCACACCAAGTCCTGTTAACAACCCACACTGCTGTCAAAATAGAAGGACGAGGAACCTGGGTACATCACACACACTGTAAGAAGGCTCCGACACCAGCCCCAACTCCAAGCAGCAGCACCCCAACAGACTAGGTCGGAACTGTGTTGAGTAGGGTGTTAAAGGCAAGGCCTACCCTTTCGACACTCGGAACCGTCAACCTCTCGCCTCTTGCTGATCCTGCCGACTACACCAATTTCTGTGGTGGAATTTTGAATAAACAGCAAGTCAGACGTGATTAAAAGAGTAATTTAATAAAGAAAATAAGGCATACAAAACACAGCTGTGTGAGAGCTAATGCTCTAAGCAAAAGTTCTAAAGGGGTAGACTGGCTCTGCTCCTTATACCTAAACTTCACATCCTGGAAGGGATGTCCTGTCATCCTGTATACCCATTTCCTGCTCCTTGTTGCACTAAGCACTTCTGCACATATCAGGATGCTCTGTTCCACCAGGACAGACACAGTTTGCTAGATCCTCTTTATCAGGATTAGTCGCACGACACATGCAAGATCACGAAGCAGCTGATTCAACAGTCGTTTTGTTCACACAATATACAAAGACAGAATGTGCAGACTAAACTATTCATATAGGATTACATAGAGAAAGGATTAACATGATTATATATGAATCAAATGATAATACATGATCGAATAATAATTTCCATCACACTAGAAACAGACCTCCAGGCCCAAGAGGTCACACAGTCGTGCCCAGCAAAGTAGTGCTGGGCCAGGGCACACTTCATGCACTTTGTGCCTTTAAATAATACTACAACCAGATTTCCAAGCCCAAGAGGTCACACAGTCATGCCCAGCAAAGTAGCTCTGGGCCTGGGCACACTTCACGCAGTTTGACCCTTTGAATAATACTACAACCAGACTTCCAGGCCCAATAGGTCACACAGTCGTGCCCAACAAAGTAGTGCTGGGCCAGGGCACACTTCATGCACTTTGTGCGTTTAAATAATACTACAGCCAGATTTCCAAGCCCAAGAGGTCACACAGTCATGCCCAGCTAAGTAGCTCTGGGCCTGGGCACAATTCACGCAGTTTGACCCTTTAAATAAAACTAGAAACAGACTTCCTGGCCCAAGAGGTCACACAGTCATACTCAGCAAGGTTGCGTTAAACCTGGGCACACTTCACGCAGTTTGACCATTTAAATAAAACTAGAAACAGACTTCCAGGCCCAAGAGGTCACACAGTCATGCCCAGCAAAGTAGCTCTGGGCCTGGGCACACTTCACGCAGTTTGACCCTTTAGATAATACTACAACCAGACTTCCAGGCCCAAGAGGTCACACAGTCATGCCCAGCAAAGTAGCTCTGGGCCTGCGCACACTTTACGCAGTTTGACCCTTTGACCATTTTTGGCAGATTTCACCACGTTATTACGAACGTGGATACGTTATCTTAGAATTATAAGCAGTGTGAGATGTGAAGCTAAGTGAAGCACATGTGCAGAATTTCTAACAATAGCCTGTTTTGTATAGCCTGGCTAACTGACCAATCAGTGAAATGAAATGTGGTTGCTGAGCCTGTTGCAGCTGGGTCAATTTAATTTGATTTCATTGTGTTTAATTTTAAACTCAGCTGCGTGCCATGAGACACAAGTTTATCTGAGCATTTTTTGTTTTAATGCCGGCTTAACCTAGCCATGTTTTACAGTTATCTTGAAATAATTAAGGTTCATCGCTAGAGGGTGCTGTTCATCTTTTTTTTCTTTTTCTTTTTTGTATTATTGATCAGGAAAAAACTATAAAATAGATGAGGTGGACGTTTTCTATGTATCATATGGAATTTGAGTAGATGAGTGAATGTTACTATGTAAATGTATAAGAATTTGTGGATAAGATTATTATGAGATTATTTATAATCAAACGACTACACTGTACAACCACATCTTCCTTTTATTTACATATTATACAGATATTTACAGATATTTATATTTTACTTACAGAGCAGCTCCTCATTGGTTCGGCTCAGAAGCTTCTTTTCGATGTCCTCTTTCTCCAGGTACTCCTGCAGGTTAGGCATCTCCTCCGCCAACCGCCTAAGGGGAGAAGAGACGTGGTGTGACGCGTAGCCTGCTGTTAAAGGCTACAGATATAGTACATCTGTGAGGCTAACAGCGCTTATTATATGAAGCCTTATAGAGGTCATATGGAATGATCTCATTCGATCAACCCTAATGTAACCCTTACAAACTTTCATGAACTCATTTGAATAACACTACCATAGCCCTTAAGAATTTTCCTAAAATGTTTTAGGATGTTCTGAACAGAGTATCTCTTAAAGGTTAAATCCCTTGCAGGTCTTAGTCCTACTCATCCCACATGCTGATGTGTGAGTGAAACAGTGCATAGGTGTAGAGACCTGGACTTGGCGAGATGCAGGCCTATCCTCTCAGTCTGGTGCTATTCTGTTACTAGAGGACCTGAACACGCTTCTCCAACAGCACGTTCTTCTGGGCCTGATGACAACACGCACACACATGCACCCGCACACACACGGGCACACATACAGACATACAGATACTGTTTAATTTCTTCACATCTGTAGATACACTAGCATAAGTTGATATATACGTTTATGAGTTTGATTATGAGCTGATTTCAACTTGACAGGTACAGAGTATATAGTATACATAGAGAGTGCATAGTTTTACCAGGTTGAGTGCTACAGATTCTTGTGATGAAAGGTGACAAACCCAGCGATATGAAGAAAACAAGTACTGGGTTAATCCCTTAAAGGTTTAAAGGAGTCTCCCTTAAAGGTCTTAGTCCTGCTCATACCACATGCTGATGTGTGAGTGAAACAGTGCAGAGGTGTAGAGACCTGGACTTGGCGACATGCAGGTCTTTCCTGGCAATTAGTGCTGCATTCTGCTGCAGGAGAACCAGAACATGCTTCTCCCCACACACACACACGGGCACACATACAGGTGCGCACATATACACAGATACACATTCTGTTTAATTTCTTCACATCTGCAGACTAGAGTAAGCTGAGGGTATAGTGTTAAACCAGGTACTACATAAACAGTATATAGTATATATACAGAGGATATAGTGTTAAACCAGGAACTACTTACAGAGTATATAGTATACATACAGAGTATATAGTTTTACCAAAAGATCATGCTGATCTTTGATCTCCTGGTTCTTTATCTCCAGCACCACTTTCAGACTCATAATGTCCTCCTCTATGGGCTGGTTTAACACACACACACACAAACGTGCACACGCGCACACGCACACACACACGAATCATCACTACAGCCAGTACAATGGAAAGGCGGGAATGTGTACTGAATGTGTACTGACGTTATAAGTGAAAGGTGGAGGTACTGGTGGATGTGTACTGAGACTATAAGGGATCTCTACCTGCAGTGACAGTCTGAGCTTCTCAAGTTCTTCCTCCAGAGATTTCTTCTCCTGTTCACAGGCCATTTTCATATCTGCCAGAGCAAGTATCATTACTGCTGGATATATATATATATATATATATATATATATATATATATATATATATATATATATATATATATATATCAACACAGATTGTATATACTACATAATTACTACTGGATATATAAAATATAATATATATAGTACTATACATATATTAGTATCACTTTTATTGGAGCCTAAAGGCTAACATTCATTATTAGTTATGTTAGTATTATTGCATTTCCATAGTACTTACTCTTGATGGACCTGTTATGCTCCTCCTCCTCCTGCTGTTTCTGCAGGAGCTCTGTCTCCTCCTGCTGTTTGTGTTTCAGCATCTCCTGAAGAACCTGCAGCTCCGTCTGCTTCTGCAACCTCAACTCCTTCAGCTGCTCCAACAAACCGTTCTCCAACTCCTGCTTCTCACACCGCAAACACTCCAATCAGGCCACAGGCCCCACTACTGACACAGAACCACACACACACACACACACACACAAAGAGAGACAAACAGAAAGACACATAGACATATGAAATTAGAAAGCCATATAGTGTAGAAATAGATTGATGTTATTCAGGGACCTCATTTATAAAACTTTGTGGATTCCAAAATGAAAGTGTGTGTATTCTGCACAAATAACAGGAAATGGCATATACCCCCCCAAAAATTAGATTTCTAAAGCCTCGAATATGAATTATTGGGAGATAGAGGCGACAGTGCAGCGCTAAAGACAAAAAAGGAATTTTAACCACAGGTATGAGTGGCAGCACCAGCAACCGCAGGTGTGAGTGGCATTATATTTACATTTACCCTCCACATCCTTTGTGTCTGTGTATTCGTCCTCGATGCGTCCAGCACACCATCTCCAGAAACGCCTCATTTTTCCTCTGTCCTCTTCAGTGTCTTTCCACAGACTGATCTGTAAAGGTGTTCATGGGATTCCCCTCACGTGTGACATTGGGCCACAGGACATATGGGGTTCTAAAGTTCCAAGAGTGTAGATGAGTTGTTTTTCTTTGAATTTCCTAATTTCATTGACTCTACCTCAACCTGGATTGATTAACCATGTACGGCTCACCGGAGACTGTGATACATATAACATCCCAAAGTGTACTTAATTCTGAGCAAAATCTAACTAGCCTCATTACTGCTGAACTATGAGGGGCCATTTAGGGAGAAATCAGGGAAACACTACTTGTACATACATATGAAACATTTTCACATAAATAGCCTACTACTTACATTTGTGTATAATAATTTAAACTTGCATATACACGCACTTGCCCACTCAATCCCTGGTGCGTAAACATAGGGTTGCACTATGCTTATGTTGGTATGGGGGTGTCTGTGTGTATATAACCATTTTCAGTGCGCCCGGAAGTCATTTCATTGTAATTTCAAGGCAGATATTTAACATGTGTACAGTGCGTATAATAGACAGAGGAAGACTGTTGAACTATTAATATTAGGACAGTTATTGACATTTGTGTAATAAGTAGTGCTTCTCTTAATGACAAATGTAACTGTTTTCCCATATAGAATTGTGTGCTTTATATTGTTTGGAAGAACTTTTTCTTCTCATTTAGAAATATGTGGACTAAGTGCTCAGATTGTCTTATTATTTATTATGCTCAGTCTTTCATTGCGTATAATTTTAAACTCAGCTGCGTGCCATAAGACACAAGTTAATCTGAGCCTTTTTTGTTCTAACGCCGACTTAACCTAGCCATGTTTTACAGTTATCTTGAAATAATTGAGGTTCATCGCTAGAGGGTGGTGTTCATCTTTTTTTCTTTTCTTTTTTTGTATTATTGTTTAGGGAAAAACTATAAAATAGATGAGGTGGACGTTTTCTATGTATCATATGGAATTTGAGTATATGAGTGAATGTTACTATGTAAATGTATAAGAATTTGTGGATAAAATTATTATGAGATTATTTATAATCAAACAACTACACTATACAACCACATCTTCCTTTTATTTACATATTATACAGATATTTACATTTTATTTACAGAGCAGCTCCTCATTGGTTCGGCTCAGAAGCTTCTTTTCGATGTCCTCTTTCTCCAGGTACTCCTGCAGATTAGGCATCTCCTCCGACAACCGCCTGAGGGCAGAAGAGACGTGGTGTGAATCGTAGCCTGCTGTTAAAAGCTACAGATATAGTACATCTGTGAGGTTAACAGAGGCTAACAACCCCTGAACAGACTTTCTACTCCCAAGGGGCCCAGAGATATTTACCAATAAAGTGCTACGCTCCAGACGGATGAGCGAGAAGCGCATGCGCAATTGCAACGAATTGGAGGAGGAAGTTTAAACAAACGCGCTGACTTTGAATACTCACATCTAGGCCGGGCCAGGTCCAAATGGCCTGCAACTCGGTGCGCATCACCTCCATGACTGTCCCTAACGAACGCCACCTGCCACGCATTCGTCCCATCCCTGGCGGCTTTAAAAAATCGTAGCGTGAAAACGGTGGGTCCGATCCGCGTGCCACTCGAAGTCGATTACAGGGGAGATGCAGCCCTTTCCAAAGAGCCCTGAACAGACTTTCTACTCCGACGTCCATCGCTAGCACCGGCTGAAAGCTGAGTTCCAGAGCTTTTCAACGAGCCCCCGTGCGTCTCTCTTCTCCAAAGTAGCGGAGATATATGAAAGGATAAAAGGGGAAAAGAATAAAATGCGCACCGGTTTCAAATTCGCAGGCTACCTGCGCTGAAGGCGTGGAAAACGAGCACGTGACCGAAAGGCTTCCGTACCCGATGGGTCCAGCTCTCGTGCCCAGTTGGTAGCTCGAAGGCTGTGCATATTCGATGCTGCACGGCCCCTGGGGCTCATGTTTTCAAGGGTCGAAGTGCGCACGTGCCGATGACCGGCAACCTAGCTCCGTGCCTGGGCACAATTCGGGCACTTTGATCCCCTTCAAGTGAATGGATAGATGGGAAAAAACATACTGCCAGGCCCACCGTGTCACATCAACCATGCAGGGCAAAGTGGCTTCGTCCCTGGGCACACTTTCTTGTGATTTGAGCCTTTAAATAATACAGGATCCAGACTTCCAATGCTCTCTAAATCACATGCCCGGCAAAGTAGCCTTAAACCTGGACACACAATGGAGACCATTTGACCTGTTAAATCATACTACAACCAGACTTCCAGGCCCACCAGGTCACACAGTCATGCCCAGCAAAGGAGCTCTGGGCCTGGGCACACTTCACGCAGTTTGACCCTTTAAATAATACTACAACCAGACTTCCAGGCCCAAGAGGTCACACAGTCATGCCCAGCAAAGTAGCTCTGGGCCTGGGCACACTTCACGCAGTTTTACCGTTTAAATAAAACTAGAAACAGACTTCCTGGCCCAAGAGGTCACACAGTCATGCCCAGCAAAGTAGTGCTGGGCCAGGGCACACTTCATGCACTTTGTGCCTTTAAATAATACTATAACCAGACTTCCAAACCCAAGAGGTCACAGAGTCATGCCCAGCAAAGTCGCTATGGGCCTGGGCAGACCATGCAGTTTGACCCTTTAACCAAAACTAGAAAGAGACCTCCAAGCCCAGGAGGTCACAGAATCATACCCAGTAAAGTAGCTAGCTAGCTATCCAGCTACCGGAAGCACGGTTAACAGTGCAGCCGGTAGCTAGCTAGCTAGCTAGCAGCTCAGTAACCGTACAAATTCGCTTGCTGCTGAAAACTGTCAAGTTGTATTTATAGCTTTCATTTTAGTTCTCTCAGCTTATTTATTTGTTTTTGTTTTTTTTAGGGAAGTTCAATAATTTCTTAGAAATCTTGGAACATTTTGCCAGTTGGCTTCTAGGAAAGCCTTTCTGCGCACAGACAATAAACACAACCCAGAATTCCTCAAACAGGAATGAATCTACTAATTTACAACACGGTTTAGTAACATTTCAGGCACATGAGTGGAGGAACTAGCAAATTCTAAATGATGAAATCGAAGCTGATAAAAATCCATGAAAATTTAAACTGGTCATGAAAAAATGCTTGTGAATTGAAAATGTAAGTGATCGTTATCTGGAAAAGAAAGGATTAAAACAGTCTTGATTTGATACATTTTAAAAAATGAAATATCAAGTTTTATCATTCGTGACCAAGGGAGTTTCTATGAGGGTGTAAACAACAAACGCATGTAAACTAAAAACTACAGTGGCATATAATTAAATAATTTGAGTAACTTTGTGTCACGTCATTTAACGTTTAACTCAAGCCATTTTTGTTACCGGACTCTTATCACTTAACATTAGTAACTGTTTTAGTTGCCTTGTTTATCCAATAACATTCATTAATTAATCAATCGTTTAACCCAAGCAATTTTCATTACTTCCGCCTCTCGAGGCAAAATGTCAATCAGAACGTTGCGCCCGCAAACTTCAAATAAACGATAAATAAGGCGAGTAATAAAAATGGATAAAGTTGAAAGATAAGTTGATTAAACTTGAGTCAAATAAAACTACTTATCAGTCAAAGCGTCAATTCATATGCATTTTATTGACTCTAAATTTAATTTACGTGCATTTTAATCAGCCATATTTTTGATGTACAGACCTGAGTTTTGTCGTTGAAGAGAATAAAAGAATCCGTCGTGTAAACTTACGCCATCTGCAGGCTGAGATGGTGTTGGCGTGACCCGGATGTGACATTTGCCAAGCTGATGACATATCGCGATATTAATTGTGAGATTTCCTTACCATCTTTGCTCTTCGCAGAAGGGCACTGTGCGGCCGAACAGCGTAAGGAGTGGACTCCTTGGTAGACGTTTCGACCAGTGTTTCGCCCGATTTTACTACAAAGGTGTGAGGAATGTTTTCTTGGCACACCATGGGTCCTCTGAAATCGGTAGACATTTGAACAGAAGGGCTTACCTATGTATTGTGACCAAGTGCATCCCTTCATGCAGCTGCTTAAATTATGGCAGAAGGACACTTTCAACAAGACAAGAAACCCTGCCGCAAGGGTTGTATAATCACGGATTTGTTCCAGTATCAAGACAGCAAATTTTCAATGTTTCCCTGGCCTTCACAGTCCCCAGATCTTAATCCTATAGAACATCCCTGGGTAAAGGTATAAAACAGCAGTTTAGAACATGTCAGTCCCTCCATGTAATTTGAGAGAAAATATCCTATGAAGATTGGACCAAGATTCCTGCCGAGTATTTTCAGCGCATAGTGCTGTGCCAGAAAGAATTGCTGCAGTTCTGGAGGCCAAAGAAGGTCCAACATGCTATTAAATGGGTGTACTTAAGCCAGATACACTGTGTCCTATAATAGGATGTTGCTGGAACGTATGTGGATGTTGTTGGAATGGCCGCAGAGTTGCAGCAGCAGTACAGGTAGTCTGTGATCCTTTCCCCCATCCGAGTGAGTTTGCCCTGTTACACGGGGTCGAGTTATGATGTGAATGTTCAATTACACAGGATGGATTGTGGGCGACGGAACCGAACGGCCTTCAGGATTCAAGTAGAGAAAGGTGAAACTTCTCCAGCCTTTGAGTTAATCACAGGACTATTGCATAGCAATTAGGGATAACAGAACAGCTTTCGGGGGGTTTGGGTGGGGTGCCTTATCCGCCCCTTTAACAGAGTAGTCACAATTCAAATTTCCCTTGTTCCATTGTTTACAAGGCATTATACATGTGGTTTATTTATAGTGCACGGGGTAATATGCAGCGAGTCTGGTCTGTCTGCTTTGGAAGAGAAACATTTGGCCAAAAGAGCAAGACACAGCCAGGAGGATGATTGGTAAGAGCAGATCATAATATGCACCTTAAAGCTGTACACTACAGCTAGGTCCTGTTCCATGACTGCATATATAAATTTACTACTGACATTGTCATTTGTATCTGGCCATTTACAGTGCACTCTTGCTCAATGCAGCACTTGAAGCTGATTTTCCATTGTGTAGTTATTATGTTCAAGAGATGTTTGACCCGGTCAGGGTGACACACTTTAGTGAGGACAGCAGTATCCTAGAGGACACTACAGACAGTGACGGAGACATCTCAGAGCGCGAGGTGAGAGGTTGAGTTTTTTGTTACTCTCTCTACGACATACTTTTCATGCCAGGTACTATTGTCCAGTTCAGCCCAATTTAATTTACTGCCTTGTATTATCATATATAAATTGCTGAACGATATATATATATATATATATATATATATATATATATATATATATATATATATATATATATATATATATAGAGGTTGGAAATTGGTTGTGTAAAAATGAATTGTAGGAAATGTTACTTTCAGAATGTTTGTGAGATAAAAAAAAAAAAAAAAAAGATATAATTACTATCCATGGTGGAATTGAATGTGTTGCAGACAACATAGGCAGGGATTAGACTGAAAAATATCAGAGTATTCTTAGTGCCGTTTATTGCTGTTGTCAGAGGTTATGCAGCCATATCCTCCCTAGCAAGTATGACTTCTTCTTCTAACTGTTTGGCCACCTGCAGACACAAGTACCGTGTTGAGCAATACTTAATTACATCTACTCCAAATGCATATTTAATTGCATTGTTAGTATTTATGCAAAACAAGTGTTTGGATTGCCCTGCTCCATTGCAGACTTTCTCACTCTAGCAAATGCGGCTTCCACCTCCTCAATCAGTTGATCCGCATCATTTTCATAGGAAACATCATCATTAGTAAAAGATGTTTGAGGAACAATCTTAAAATTCACATCTGGATCTCGCATCTTTCTGTAAGAATCCAGTGTCAACTGCAACTATGAGGAGAAACAGTGTTAAGCAATATTTAATTACATCTACTTGAAATGCATAGTTCATAGCATTGTGAGAATTTGTGGAAAACAAGTGTTAGGATTGCTCTGCTCCACTGCAGACTTTCTCACTCTAGCAAAGATGGCTTCCACGTCCTCAATATATTTATCCCAGTCATTGTCATGGAAAATCTGAGTCTTTTCAGGAAACATCATGACATTCATATGTGGAGGTTCTGTCTTTTTGGAAGAGTCCAGTTCCACCTGTAGATATGAGTAGAAATATTGTTGACCAGTATTTAAATACATTTAATTGAAATATGACTTTAATTACATTTTGATACATTTGTAATTTATCATTTGTATTGGACTGGAAAGGAAACAAATACAATTTTTTATCGCATATCCATTATCACATAGCCTGCAGGCCTAATGATGTAAAAATGTGCCCCCAAATGTTCAACAGAAATAACAGGACCTGACACACTAAGGTACCGTAGACCCATTCAAATTGTGCTATTGGAACAATAAATTCCAATGCATTCAGTCATTTTAGCTAGTGTTGATTTTGATTCTCGCCACAATTATACTAATAATCAGCGTTACAACTCAGCATGCAAAGTCACCGAACAGTCGACTGTTAATTCTATAGTAAGGAGAATGTAAAACAAACAAACAAAAAACCCACCAACGGTATTTTTTTTCCTGTAACTGACAAAGATTACGTATGCTAAATGTATGTGTCCTAAATATATTCTAAATACATTTACATTAGTGGTTTTAATTAATTTCTCCAACATTTGTTGAAATGCATTTGTAATTTATATTCAGAGACATTTCAGTAAGTACAAGCATTAAATTAGCATCACTGTTCACCATAGCTGTTTTTCCATTTTTTGTGGCTTTTGTCCCTTGCCTCAGTATGGCTTTAAATCATTTGTCTTGGTTCTACTTTACTTACTATGGCTGATTCAGTTGTCTGAGTAGTCAAGTCATTCTTCGTTAAATGGTTTGTTCTAGTATCTGTTTAAAAAGTAACAGAAAATGTCTTATTAGCATTGTATAGATACTTAGAACACTTCTACGTAGATCTCTCTCTCTCAGACACACACACAGTTCATCCAAGTGGTGGCTGTGGTCAGAACTTACCCTTAAAGAAGTCATCATCTGAGGTGGAGTTCCTTCTATTAACACCCTTCCGACAACAGCAAGTGAAGAATAGCACAAGTTGTGTGAATGTTCTGGCAGGGATCTGGGCTCGTGTCTTTTCATTTTTCTTCTTCCTATATTGACCAAATATCCCATGGTTTTCCTTTTCATACTTCTCAGAAGGAACAGGTTCCTTGCATCTTGGATTACAGTAGTAACTACTGGACTGACCCATAATAAATTTTGTTTTGAAAATCCAACTGTAACCGGCACTACTTGATAACAGAAGAGATCGTTTGGGTAAAACAGAAATGTGATCTGTAGACTAAAATTGGTTCACAGAAATTGCTCATTTGAAAAATCTGTTCTTTGACTACATCATAATTGCATAATTGATGCGGATGCATTATGACATCGCACGTCACGTCTGCAATAGATTTAGATTTACACCAACTTTAAAGAGAAAATGATGATTAGCAAATGTAGTTGCTAGTGATTGTCTAGTGATTGCAAGCAACGACTATTCGTGCTCTGCATTCTTGCGTATTTATTTATGCTAGGCTGTACATAACGCAGCCTTAAAAACATGGGATAGAAATCCCCATGTAACACAATTCAGGTTCTGTCCAAATACATGGCTAGCTAGCAAGTTATTTTACAATCCCATTTAGCACATATATCGCCACGAATGTCCTGAACAAAACACGCTGTACCTAATCCCCATAAATGACATATCTCTCACTGAATAAAAACTTGTATGCTTCAACAGTATACAGTGGGAGAAATGGCGATCACCTTTAAAAGGATTTCTTACTGTAGGCCTATTATAAACAACATGGAGGAAATTAAAATAAAAATACTTCAGTTAGACCGTGGACACAGGCTGCTAATAAATCAAGTAAATGAAACTGGATGGACTGCTTAATTATGTAACAACACAACATTTATGGTGACGAGGATGTTTCACACATACACTCTTAAGTGATGCTGACCTCAATATCCACATTTCACATTGTTACTGTACCACTGTAGATGAACCTAAACCTCACATTCTCGTCACGTTGATAAGCTTTTTGAAAGTTCCGCTCTGCACGTCTCTGAAAAGCAGGCGAGTTCATCTCCTGGAAACATAAAAGCATGACACTAATGTAAATCTTTCACTTTGTTCTTATATGCGAGTTGTCAATAATTCAAAATTCTTGTTAAAACTGTGGAACTCTGTTGCAGCTCACTCTCTCTGTTTTGCATTGCCAGATCGCTGAACAGGAGCATGTCCGGCTTTGACACACGTGCCCTGCGCTGACCAGTACCGCCAGCAACCACAACACGTGGAGACGTAATCCTCTTTAACTACTTGTCCTTCCTCCATGTATATACACTCAAAACTCCAGTTTAGAGTGGTTAATGGCACTTACGCCAGCACACTGTACCGGTTTGATCACCTGTAGTCAGAGATGCACGGACCCGTTGGTGCGTATGCGTAACTCGGAGCGGGTGCTGCTCTCCAAGGTTATGCTGCTGCTTACTGTCACTCTCTCACGAGCACAAGTCCTCGTCTACTTTAACAAGGCTAAGTCACTGATAATGTAATAACAAACATGTTTGACAAAATACTAGGTCATGGTTTGCAGTCTAAAGTCCTTCTGACTTGCTGAGAGTTAGCCTGATTTGATTTAGCTTGTTCTTAACCTTTGTTTAGTATGTTACATAAAAGCTCATGGAAATATTTCAGATGTAACATAAATGTACCTGACCATTTTCACTGAAAGAGACTGGTAGCTACAGGATTACATGAAGCTACAATCAGAATCGATTTCTAGTCACCGAGCATTATTGTTGTGAATAATTAGAATTTAAATTAATTCATATTTTGTTAATTATGTAAATAAGTTACAATCTTGGAAGATAGTTTGCATTCTGTTTCTATATGACAGTTATATATTTTTTTGTTTGTTTGTTTGTTTTCTTAGTGTAAATCATGATCTTATAGTTTGTTTTCTAAGTGTGTTTCCAAATTGCCTTTGACTGCTGTATGCCTAATTGCAGCATTTAACCCCTCATTTCGTCTCTAATTTTTGACATGTACTCTTGTCTTGCATAAGTGGAAAGTCGATCAGCCCCCGTTTAAAAATGGTGAGCTTTTACTGTCACGTTAATAACATCACGCACGCGCACACCTAATGCTTTGACTGTCCTGCACTTTAAATATCTTCTGCACATAATGGAGGGTGTGCATAGTTACCAGTTCCCTTCGTGCAAAAGGGTTGTCTTAGGTTACTGTAAAGTCTAACGCACATTTGGAATCCTTTCTTTTGCTGAGATGTTACTAGCTCACATGATACTCACAAATGAGCACAATCATCGAAATGCGGACATCATTGGGTACAGGGGTGCCTAGCCATAGTCATGAATAACTGAATATAAAAGGCTGAACAATCTACTATAAGCAATTGCATATTTCATTAGGTTTTTGTTTTTTTTTAATAGGCTGTAGTAACTTCAGGAGCTCAGGCAGGGGAACATTAATATTTATGAGTGGCTATGCCACACCCACTGAAATAAAAGCTGAGGATGTCATTGCAGAGGTAGGAGAAGCCAGAGCAGAATATTACAGAATATTACATTATTACATTGCTTGAATAGTGGCTCTGTCTGCCCTGGGGGTATTATTGAAACCCAAAGGCTGAAAGGATGGAGAGAGAGAGAGAGAGAGAGAGAGAGAGAGAGAGAGAGAGAGAGAGAGAGCGAGCATGTGTGAACATATTCTTGTCACTGTACGGCTCCTCCCCCCAAACGTCTCCCCGTGTGTGTTTGCGTGTGTTCATCCGTGTGGCCACGCCCCCTTGTGTTTCACGCCTGCTCTTCGTTGTGTTGTTATTGTTTGCGTATATAAGTCCTTTGTGTAAACATTAACGTTGTCAGTGTTTGATCCCACGATAGCCTTAGTGCTACGTTGTCTTCCATGTCTCTAAATAAACATCGCTGTATGCATCACGGCTCCTCTTTTGTATCCTGCCAAGCCTCCCTGCGTTACAATTATGATCAAATTTGATAAAATACTAGGTCATAGTTTGCAGTCTGAAGTATTTTTGACCTGCTGAGAGTTAGCCTGATTTGATTTAGCCTGTTCCTAACCTTTGTTTAGTATGTTGCGTAAAAGCTCATGGAAATATTTCAGATGTAACATACATGTAATTGACCTAGTAGAGCAAAATTACAGAATTGTAAGGAAGAAGTGACGTTCTTGGGGCATATCATTAAGGGAAATACACACGGGCTGTCTCAAAACTGAGCACAAGCCATAATTTTGCTACCTAAACCATAGTGGCATACTCCCCTCTTACTGTTTTAGTCCCACACGCAGTACACCAAATACTGCAGGACCAAAGAGTGTCACACTTATCAGCCCAATGGTAGCTGAGATACCACACTACCCTCTTAGATATGCCTAATATAACTGTCAAAAGGTGTATAACACTGAACCCAGCTACACTCCTTCCTACGGAGGAGGATGGAGATCCACAAGACTGCACAGCAGTCTTAGCTTAAGTATGTACACCGCAGGTTGATCTCTTTGAAGAAGCCATAAGTAACCCAGACCTATGCCTCTATGTGGATGGGTCAGCAAGCAGGGACGACACAGGGGTCAATAGGGCGGCATACGCGGCAGTAACAGATCATGAAATACTTGAAACAGAAGTATTACCATCCTCCTATTCAGCGCAGGCTGCTGAACCAGTAGCACTGACGGAAGCATGCCAATTAGCTGCAGACAAAACTGTTAATGATTTTGGAGCCATATGGAAACATAGGCAATTCCTGACAAGCTCGGGTAAATATATTAGACATCACCATCTTGCTAGAAGCCATTTTGCTGCCAAAGACAATTGCAGTTGTTAAGTGTGCAGCTCACAGGACTACAGAAGACCAAATCAGCAAGGGGAATAATTTTGTAGATAGAGTAACAAAGGCAGCTGCAACTAACACCGCTGTGCAAGCAATACAGGAAACCGCTGCTACCCCGCATGCCACATTACGGGAGATTCAGTCAGGGGCTACCGCCACCGAACGCACCAGGTGGAGACAACTAGACTGCGCAGTGTACGATGGTGCTTGGACACACACACCTACGGGCAAACCTTGCCTAGCCAAATCATACATGCAGGGCCTAATCAGAATTGCTCATGGGCGTAGCCATATGAGCAAAGGGGGAATCGTGGACAGCATATTAAAGTTGCGCCAGAACTCACAATACTTACCCAAAACTTTTGTTCCAGCTGTCTTGTTTGTGCGCAGCACTCCCCAAAGGGAACCAAGCACGGTGGACAGGACCACACCAAGTCCTGTTAACAACCCACACTGCTGTCAAAATAGAAGGACGAGGAACCTGGGTACATCACACACACTGTAAGAAGGCTCCGACACCAGCCCCAACTCCAAGCAGCAGCACCCCAACAGACTAGGTCGGAACTGTGTTGAGTAGGGTGTTAAAGGCAAGGCCTACCCTTTCGACACTCGGAACCGTCAACCTCTCGCCTCTTGCTGATCCTGCCGACTACACCAATTTCTGTGGTGGAATTTTGAATAAACAGCAAGTCAGACGTGATTAAAAGAGTAATTTAATAAAGAAAATAAGGCATACAAAACACAGCTGTGTGAGAGCTAATGCTCTAAGCAAAAGTTCTAAAGGGGTAGACTGGCTCTGCTCCTTATACCTAAACTTCACATCCTGGAAGGGATGTCCTGTCATCCTGTATACCCATTTCCTGCTCCTTGTTGCACTAAGCACTTCTGCACATATCAGGATGCTCTGTTCCACCAGGACAGACACAGTTTGCTAGATCCTCTTTATCAGGATTAGTCGCACGACACATGCAAGATCACGAAGCAGCTGATTCAGCAGTCGTTTTGTTCACACAATATACAAACACAGAATGTGCAGACTAAACTATTCATATAGGATTACATAGAAAAAGGATTAACATGATTATATATGAATCACATGATAATACATGATCGAATAATAATTTCCATCACACTAGAAACAGACCTCCAGGCCCAAGAGGTCACACAGTCGTGCCCAGCAAAGTAGTGCTGGGCCAGGGCACACTTCATACACTTTGTGCCTTTAAATAATACTACAACCAGATTTCCAAGCCCAAGAGGTCACACAGTCATGCCCAGCAAAGTAGCTCTGGGCCTGGGCACACTTCACGCAGTTTGACCCTTTGAATAATACTACAACCAGACTTCCAGGCCCAATAGGTCACACAGTCGTGCCCAACAAAGTAGTGCTGGGCCAGGGCACACTTCATGCACTTTGTGCGTTTAAATAATACTACAGCCAGATTTCCAAGCCCAAGAGGTCACACAGTCATGCCCAGCTAAGTAGCTCTGGGCCTGGGCACAATTCACGCAGTTTGACCCTTTAAATAAAACTAGAAACAGACTTCCTGGCCCAAGAGGTCACACAGTCATACTCAGCAAGGTTGCGTTAAACCTGGGCACACTTCACGCAGTTTGACCATTTAAATAAAACTAGAAACAGACTTCCAGGCCCAAGAGGTCACACAGTCATGCCCAGCAAAGTAGCTCTGGGCCTGGGCACACTTCACGCAGTTTGACCCTTTAGATAATACTACAACCAGACTTCCAGGCCCAAGAGGCCACACAGTCATGCCCAGCAAAGTAGCTCTGGGCCTGGGCACACTTGACGCAGTTTGACCCTTTAAATAATACTAAAACCAGACTTCCAGGCCCAAGAGGTCACACAGTCAGGCCCAGCAAAGTAGCTCTGGGCCTGGGCACACTTCATGCAGTTTGACCCTTTAAATAAAACTAGAAACAGACTTCCTGGCCCAAGAGGTCACACAGTCATGCCCAGCAAAGTAGCTCTGGGCCTGGGCACACTTCACGCAGTTTGACCATTTAAATAAAACTAGAAACAGACTTCCAGGCCCAAGAGGTCACACAGTCATGCCCAGCAAAGTAGCTCTGGGCCTGGGCACACTTCACGCAGTTTGACCCTTTAGATAATACTACAACCAGACTTCCAGGCCCAAGAGGTCACACAGTCATGCCCAGCAAAGTAGCTCTGGGCCTGGGCACACTTGACGCAGTTTGACCCTTTAAATAATACTAAAACCAGACTTCCAGGCCCAAGAGGTCACACAGTCAGGCCCAGCAAAGTAGCTCTGGGCCTGGGCACACTTCACGCAGTTTGACCCTTTAGATAATACTACAACCAGACTTCCAGGCCCAAGAGTTCACACAGTCATGCCCAGCAAAGTAGCTCTGGGCCTGCGCACACTTCACACAGTTTGACCCTTTGACCATTTTTGGCAGATTTCACCACGTTATTACGAACGTGGATACGTTATCTTAGAATTATAAGCAGTGTGAGATGTGAAGCTAAGTGAAGCACATGTGCAGAATTTCTAACAATAGCCTGTTTTGTATAGCCTGGCTAACTGACCAATCAGTGAAATGAAATGTGGTTGCTGAGCCTGTTGCAGCTGGGTCAATTTAATTTGGTTTCATTGTGTTTAATTTTAAACTCAGCTGCGTGCCATAAGACACAAGTTTATCTGATCATTTTTTGTTTTAATGCCGACTTAACCTAGCCATGTTTTACAGTTATGTTGAAATAATTAAGGTTCATCGCTAGAGGGTGCTGTTCATCTTTTTTTTTCTTTTTCTTTTTTGTATTATTGATCAGGAAAAAACTATAAAATAGATGAAGTGGACGCAAACCTTGCCTAGCCAAATCATACATGCAGGGCCTAATCAGAATTGCTCATGGGCGTAGCCATATGAGCAAAGGGGGAATCGTGGACAGCATATTAAAGTTGCGCCAGAACTCACAATACTTACCCAAAACTTTTGTTCCAGCTGTCTTGTTTGTGCGCAGCACTCCCCAAAGGGAACCAAGCACGGTGGACAGGACCACACCAAGTCCTGTTAACAACCCACACTGCTGTCAAAATAGAAGGACGAGGAACCTGGGTACATCACACACACTGTAAGAAGGCTCCGACACCAGCCCCAACTCCAAGCAGCAGCACCCCAACAGACTAGGTCGGAACTGTGTTGAGTAGGGTGTTAAAGGCAAGGCCTACCCTTTCGACACTCGGAACCGTCAACCTCTCGCCTCTTGCTGATCCTGCCGACTACACCAATTTCTGTGGTGGAATTTTGAATAAACAGCAAGTCAGACGTGATTAAAAGAGTAATTTAATAAAGAAAATAAGGCATACAAAACACAGCTGTGTGAGAGCTAATGCTCTAAGCAAAAGTTCTAAAGGGGTAGACTGGCTCTGCTCCTTATACCTAAACTTCACATCCTGGAAGGGATGTCCTGTCATCCTGTATACCCATTTCCTGCTCCTTGTTGCACTAAGCACTTCTGCACATATCAGGATGCTCTGTTCCACCAGGACAGACACAGTTTGCTAGATCCTCTTTATCAGGATTAGTCGCACGACACATGCAAGATCACGAAGCAGCTGATTCAGCAGTCGTTCTGTTCACACAATATACAAAGACAGAATGTGCAGACTAAACTATTCATATAGGATTACATAGAGAAAGGATTAACATGATTATATATGAATCAAATGATAATACATGATCGAATAATAATTTCCATCACACTAGAAACAGACCTCCAGGCCCAAGAGGTCACACAGTCGTGCCCAGCAAAGTAGTGCTGGGCCAGGGCACACTTCATGCACTTTGTGCCTTTAAATAATACTACAACCAGATTTCCAAGCCCAAGAGGTCACACAGTCATGCCCAGCAAAGTAGCTCTGGGCCTGGGCACACTTCACGCAGTTTGACCCTTTGAATAATACTACAACCAGACTTCCAGGCCCAATAGGTCACACAGTCGTGCCCAACAAAGTAGTGCTGGGCCAGGGCACACTTCATGCACTTTGTGCGTTTAAATAATACTACAGCCAGATTTCCAAGCCCAAGAGGTCACACAGTCATGCCCAGCTAAGTAGCTCTGGGCCTGGGCACAATTCACGCAGTTTGACCCTTTAAATAAAACTAGAAACAGACTTCCTGGCCCAAGAGGTCACACAGTCATACTCAGCAAGGTTGCGTTAAACCTGGGCACACTTCACGCAGTTTGACCATTTAAATAAAACTAGAAACAGACTTCCAGGCCCAAGAGGTCACACAGTCATGCCCAGCAAAGTAGCTCTGGGCCTGGGCACACTTCACGCAGTTTGACCCTTTAGATAATACTACAACCAGACTTCCAGGCCCAAGAGGTCACACAGTCATGCCCAGCAAAGTAGCTCTGGGCCTGCGCACACTTTACGCAGTTTGACCCTTTGACCATTTTTGGCAGATTTCACCACGTTATTACGAACGTGGATACGTTATCTTAGAATTATAAGAAGTGTGAGATGTGAAGCTAAGTGAAGCACATGTGCAGAATTTCTAACAATAGCCTGTTTTGTATAGCCTGGCTAACTGACCAATCAGTGAAATGAAATGTGGTTGCTGAGCCTGTTGCAGCTGGGTCAATTTAATTTGATTTCATTGTGTTTAATTTTAAACTCAGCTGCGTGCCATGAGACACAAGTTTATCTGAGCATTTTTTGTTTTAATGCCGGCTTAACCTAGCCATGTTTTACAGTTATCTTGAAATAATTAAGGTTCATCGCTAGAGGGTGCTGTTCATCTTTTTTTTCTTTTTCTTTTTTGTATTATTGATCAGGAAAAAACTATAAAATAGATGAAGTGGACGTTTTCTATGTATCATATGGAATTTGAGTAGATGAGTGAATGTTACTATGTAAATGTATAAGAATTTGTGGATAAGATTATTATGAGATTATTTATAATCAAACGACTACACTGTACAACCACATCTTCCTTTTATTTACATATTATACAGATATTTACAGATATTTATATTTTACTTACAGAGCAGCTCCTCATTGGTTCGGCTCAGAAGCTTCTTTTCGATGTCCTCTTTCTCCAGGTACTCCTGCAGGTTAGGCATCTCCTCCGCCAACCGCCTAAGGGGAGAAGAGACGTGGTGTGACGCGTAGCCTGCTGTTAAAGGCTACAGATATAGTACATCTGTGAGGCTAACAGCGCTTATTATATGAAGCCTTATAGAGGTCATATGGAATGATCTCATTCGATCAACCCTAATGTAACCCTTACAAACTTTCATGAACTCATTTGAATAACACTACCATAGCCCTTAAGAATTTTCCTAAAATGTTTTAGGATGTTCTGAACAGAGTATCTCTTAAAGGTTAAATCCCTTGCAGGTCTTAGTCCTACTCATCCCACATGCTGATGTGTGAGTGAAACAGTGCATAGGTGTAGAGACCTGGACTTGGCGAGATGCAGGCCTATCCTCTCAGTCTGGTGCTATTCTGTTACTAGAGGACCTGAACACGCTTCTCCAACAGCACGTTCTTCTGGGCCTGATGACAACACGCACACACATGCACCCGCACACACACGGGCACACATACAGACATACAGATACTGTTTAATTTCTTCACATCTGTAGATACACTAGCATAAGTTGATATATACGTTTATGAGTTTGATTATGAGCTGATTTCAACTTGACAGGTACAGAGTATATAGTATACATAGAGAGTGCATAGTTTTACCAGGTTGAGTGCTACAGATTCTTGTGATGAAAGGTGACAAACCCAGCGATATGAAGAAAACAAGTACTGGGTTAATCCCTTAAAGGTTTAAAGGAGTCTCCCTTAAAGGTCTTAGTCCTGCTCATACCACATGCTGATGTGTGAGTGAAACAGTGCAGAGGTGTAGAGACCTGGACTTGGCGACATGCAGGTCTTTCCTGGCAATTAGTGCTGCATTCTGCTGCAGGAGAACCAGAACATGCTTCTCCCCACACACACACACGGGCACACATACAGGTGCGCACATATACACAGATACACATTCTGTTTAATTTCTTCACATCTGCAGACTAGAGTAAGCTGAGGGTATAGTGTTAAACCAGGTACTACATAAACAGTATATAGTATATATACAGAGGATATAGTGTTAAACCAGGAACTACTTACAGAGTATATAGTATACATACAGAGTATATAGTTTTACCAAAAGATCATGCTGATCTTTGATCTCCTGGTTCTTTATCTCCAGCACCACTTTCAGACTCATAATGTCCTCCTCTATGGGCTGGTTTAACACACACACACACAAACGTGCACACGCACACACACGCGCACACGCACACACACACGAATCATCACTACAGCCAGTACAATGGAAAGGTGGGAATGTGTACTGAATGTGTACTGACGTTATAAGTGAAAGGTGGAGGTACTGGTGGATGTGTACTGAGACTATAAGGGATCTCTACCTGCAGTGACAGTCTGAGCTTCTCAAGTTCTTCCTCCAGAGATTTCTTCTCCTGTTCACAGGCCATTTTCATATCTGCCAGAGCAAGTATCATTACTGCTGGATATATATATATATATATATATATATATATATATATATATATATATATATATATATATATATATATATATATATATACAACACAGATTGTATATACTACATAATTACTACTGGATATATAAAATATAATATATATAGTACTATACATATATTAGTATCACTTTTATTGGAGCCTAAAGGCTAACATTCATTATTAGTTATGTTAGTATTATTGCATTTCCATAGTACTTACTCTTGATGGACCTGTTATGCTCCTCCTCCTCCTGCTGTTTCTGCAGGAGCTCTGTCTCCTCCTGCTGTTTGTGTTTCAGCATCTCCTGAAGAACCTGCAGCTCCATCTGCTTCTGCAACCTCAACTCCTTCAGCTGCTCCAACAAACCGTTCTCCAACTCCTGCTTCTCACACCGCAAACACTCCAATCAGGCCACAGGCCCCACTACTGACACAGAACCACACACACACACACACACACACAAAGAGAGACAAACAGAAAGACACATAGACATATGAAATTAGAAAGCCATATAGTGTAGAAATAGATTGATGTTATTCAGGGACCTCATTTATAAAACTTTGTGGATTCCAAAATGAAAGTGTGTGTATTCTGCACAAATAACAGGAAATGGCATATACCCCCCCAAAAATTAGATTTCTAAAGCCTCGAATATGAATTATTGGGAGATAGAGGCGACAGTGCAGCGCTAAAGACAAAAAAGGAATTTTAACCACAGGTATGAGTGGCAGCACCAGCAACCGCAGGTGTGAGTGGCATTATATTTACATTTACCCTCCACATCCTTTGTGTCTGTGTATTCGTCCTCGATGCGTCCAGCACACCATCTCCAGAAACGCCTCATTTTTCCTCTGTCCTCTTCAGTGTCTTTCCACAGACTGATCTGTAAAGGTGTTCATGGGATTCCCCTCACGTGTGACATTGGGCCACAGGACATATGGGGTTCTAAAGTTCCAAGAGTGTAGATGAGTTGTTTTTCTTTGAATTTCCTAATTTCATTGACTCTACCTCAACCTGGATTGATTAACCATGTACGGCTCACCGGAGACTGTGATACATATAACATCCCAAAGTGTACTTAATTCTGAGCAAAATCTAACTAGCCTCATTACTGCTGAACTATGAGGGGCCATTTAGGGAGAAATCAGGGAAACACTACTTGTACATACATATGAAACATTTTCACATAAATAGCCTACTACTTACATTTGTGTATAATAATTTAAACTTGCATATACACGCACTTGCCCACTCAATCCCTGGTGCGTAAACATAGGGTTGCACTATGCTTATGTTGGTATGGGGGTGTCTGTGTGTATATAACCATTTTCAGTGCGCCCGGAAGTCATTTCATTGTAATTTCAAGGCAGATATTTAACATGTGTACAGTGCGTATAATAGACAGAGGAAGACTGTTGAACTATTAATATTAGGACAGTTATTGACATTTGTGTAATAAGTAGTGCTTCTCTTAATGACAAATGTAACTGTTTTCCCATATAGAATTGTGTGCTTTATATTGTTTGGAAGAACTTTTTCTTCTCATTTAGAAATATGTGGACTAAGTGCTCAGATTGTCTTATTATTTATTATGCTCAGTCTTTCATTGCGTATAATTTTAAACTCAGCTGCGTGCCATAAGACACAAGTTAATCTGAGCCTTTTTTGTTCTAACGCCGACTTAACCTAGCCATGTTTTACAGTTATCTTGAAATAATTGAGGTTCATCGCTAGAGGGTGGTGTTCATCTTTTTTTCTTTTCTTTTTTTGTATTATTGTTTAGGGAAAAACTATAAAATAGATGAGGTGGACGTTTTCTATGTATCATATGGAATTTGAGTATATGAGTGAATGTTACTATGTAAATGTATAAGAATTTGTGGATAAAATTATTATGAGATTATTTATAATCAAACAACTACACTATACAACCACATCTTCCTTTTATTTACATATTATACAGATATTTACATTTTATTTACAGAGCAGCTCCTCATTGGTTCGGCTCAGAAGCTTCTTTTCGATGTCCTCTTTCTCCAGGTACTCCTGCAGATTAGGCATCTCCTCCGACAACCGCCTGAGGGCAGAAGAGACGTGGTGTGAATCGTAGCCTGCTGTTAAAAGCTACAGATATAGTACATCTGTGAGGTTAACAGAGGCTAACAACCCCTGAACAGACTTTCTACTCCCAAGGGGCCCAGAGATATTTACCAATAAAGTGCTACGCTCCAGACGGATGAGCGAGAAGCGCATGCGCAATTGCAACGAATTGGAGGAGGAAGTTTAAACAAACGCGCTGACTTTGAATACTCACATCTAGGCCGGGCCAGGTCCAAATGGCCTGCAACTCGGTGCGCATCACCTCCATGACTGTCCCTAACGAACGCCACCTGCCACGCATTCGTCCCATCCCTGGCGGCTTTAAAAAATCGTAGCGTGAAAACGGTGGGTCCGATCCGCGTGCCACTCGAAGTCGATTACAGGGGAGATGCAGCCCTTTCCAAAGAGCCCTGAACAGACTTTCTACTCCGACGTCCATCGCTAGCACCGGCTGAAAGCTGAGTTCCAGAGCTTTTCAACGAGCCCCCGTGCGTCTCTCTTCTCCAAAGTAGCGGAGATATATGAAAGGATAAAAGGGGAAAAGAATAAAATGCGCACCGGTTTCAAATTCGCAGGCTACCTGCGCTGAAGGCGTGGAAAACGAGCACGTGACCGAAAGGCTTCCGTACCCGATGGGTCCAGCTCTCGTGCCCAGTTGGTAGCTCGAAGGCTGTGCATATTCGATGCTGCACGGCCCCTGGGGCTCATGTTTTCAAGGGTCGAAGTGCGCACGTGCCGATGACCGGCAACCTAGCTCCGTGCCTGGGCACAATTCGGGCACTTTGATCCCCTTCAAGTGAATGGATAGATGGGAAAAAACATACTGCCAGGCCCACCGTGTCACATCAACCATGCAGGGCAAAGTGGCTTCGTCCCTGGGCACACTTTCTTGTGATTTGAGCCTTTAAATAATACAGGATCCAGACTTCCAATGCTCTCTAAATCACATGCCCGGCAAAGTAGCCTTAAACCTGGACACACAATGGAGACCATTTGACCTGTTAAATCATACTACAACCAGACTTCCAGGCCCACCAGGTCACACAGTCATGCCCAGCAAAGGAGCTCTGGGCCTGGGCACACTTCACGCAGTTTGACCCTTTAAATAATACTACAACCAGACTTCCAGGCCCAAGAGGTCACACAGTCATGCCCAGCAAAGTAGCTCTGGGCCTGGGCACACTTCACGCAGTTTTACCGTTTAAATAAAACTAGAAACAGACTTCCTGGCCCAAGAGGTCACACAGTCATGCCCAGCAAAGTAGTGCTGGGCCAGGGCACACTTCATGCACTTTGTGCCTTTAAATAATACTATAACCAGACTTCCAAACCCAAGAGGTCACAGAGTCATGCCCAGCAAAGTCGCTATGGGCCTGGGCAGACCATGCAGTTTGACCCTTTAACCAAAACTAGAAAGAGACCTCCAAGCCCAGGAGGTCACAGAATCATACCCAGTAAAGTAGCTAGCTAGCTATCCAGCTACCGGAAGCACGGTTAACAGTGCAGCCGGTAGCTAGCTAGCTAGCTAGCAGCTCAGTAACCGTACAAATTCGCTTGCTGCTGAAAACTGTCAAGTTGTATTTATAGCTTTCGTTTTAGTTCTCTCAGCTTACTTATTTGTTTTATTTGTTTTTGTTTTTTTTAGGGAAGTTCAATAATTTCTTAGAAATCTTGGAACATTTTGCCAGTTGGCTTCTAGGAAAGCCTTTCTGCGCACAGACAATAAACACAACCCAGAATTCCTCAAACAGGAATGAATCTACTAATTTACAACACGGTTTAGTAACATTTCAGGCACATGAGTGGAGGAACTAGCAAATTCTAAATGATGAAATCGAAGCTGATAAAAATCCATGAAAATTTAAACTGGTCATGAAAAAATGCTTGTGAATTGAAAATGTAAGTGATCGTTATCTGGAAAAGAAAGGATTAAAACAGTCTTGATTTGATACATTTTAAAAAATGAAATATCAAGTTTTATCATTCGTGACCAAGGGAGTTTCTATGAGGGTGTAAACAACAAACGCATGTAAACTAAAAACTACAGTGGCATATAATTAAATAATTTGAGTAACTTTGTGTCACGTCATTTAACGTTTAACTCAAGCCATTTTTGTTACCGGACTCTTATCACTTAACATTAGTAACTGTTTTAGTTGCCTTGTTTATCCAATAACATTCATTAATTAATCAATCGTTTAACCCAAGCAATTTTCATTACTTCCGCCTCTCGAGGCAAAATGTCAATCAGAACGTTGCGCCCGCAAACTTCAAATAAACGATAAATAAGGCGAGTAATAAAAATGGATAAAGTTGAAAGATAAGTTGATTAAACTTGAGTCAAATAAAACTACTTATCAGTCAAAGCGTCAATTCATATGCATTTTATTGACTCTAAATTTAATTTACGTGCATTTTAATCAGCCATATTTTTGATGTACAGACCTGAGTTTTGTCGTTGAAGAGAATAAAAGAATCCGTCGTGTAAACTTACGCCATCTGCAGGCTGAGATGGTGTTGGCGTGACCCGGATGTGACATTTGCCAAGCTGATGACATATCGCGATATTAATTGTGAGATTTCCTTACCATCTTTGCTCTTCGCAGAAGGGCACTGTGCGGCCGAACAGCGTAAGGAGTGGACTCCTTGGTAGACGTTTCGACCAGTGTTTCGCCCGATTTTACTACAAAGGTGTGAGGAATGTTTTCTTGGCACACCATGGGTCCTCTGAAATCGGTAGACATTTGAACAGAAGGGCTTACCTATGTATTGTGACCAAGTGCATCCCTTCATGCAGCTGCTTAAATTATGGCAGAAGGACACTTTCAACAAGACAAGAAACCCTGCCGCAAGGGTTGTATAATCACGGATTTGTTCCAGTATCAAGACAGCAAATTTTCAATGTTTCCCTGGCCTTCACAGTCCCCAGATCTTAATCCTATAGAACATCCCTGGGTAAAGGTATAAAACAGCAGTTTAGAACATGTCAGTCCCTCCATGTAATTTGAGAGAAAATATCCTATGAAGATTGGACCAAGATTCCTGCCGAGTATTTTCAGCGCATAGTGCTGTGCCAGAAAGAATTGCTGCAGTTCTGGAGGCCAAAGAAGGTCCAACATGCTATTAAATGGGTGTACTTAAGCCAGATACACTGTGTCCTATAATAGGATGTTGCTGGAACGTATGTGGATGTTGTTGGAATGGCCGCAGAGTTGCAGCAGCAGTACAGGTAGTCTGTGATCCTTTCCCCCATCCGAGTGAGTTTGCCCTGTTACACGGGGTCGAGTTATGATGTGAATGTTCAATTACACAGGATGGATTGTGGGCGACGGAACCGAACGGCCTTCAGGATTCAAGTAGAGAAAGGTGAAACTTCTCCAGCCTTTGAGTTAATCACAGGACTATTGCATAGCAATTAGGGATAACAGAACAGCTTTCGGGGGGTTTGGGTGGGGTGCCTTATCCGCCCCTTTAACAGAGTAGTCACAATTCAAATTTCCCTTGTTCCATTGTTTACAAGGCATTATACATGTGGTTTATTTATAGTGCACGGGGTAATATGCAGCGAGTCTGGTCTGTCTGCTTTGGAAGAGAAACATTTGGCCAAAAGAGCAAGACACAGCCAGGAGGATGATTGGTAAGAGCAGATCATAATATGCACCTTAAAGCTGTACACTACAGCTAGGTCCTGTTCCATGACTGCATATATAAATTTACTACTGACATTGTCATTTGTATCTGGCCATTTACAGTGCACTCTTGCTCAATGCAGCACTTGAAGCTGATTTTCCATTGTGTAGTTATTATGTTCAAGAGATGTTTGACCCGGTCAGGGTGACACACTTTAGTGAGGACAGCAGTATCCTAGAGGACACTACAGACAGTGACGGAGACATCTCAGAGCGCGAGGTGAGAGGTTGAGTTTTTTGTTACTCTCTCTACGACATACTTTTCATGCCAGGTACTATTGTCCAGTTCAGCCCAATTTAATTTACTGCCTTGTATTATCATATATAAATTGCTGAACGATATATATATATATATATATATATATATATATATATATATATATATATATATATATATATATATATATAGAGGTTGGAAATTGGTTGTGTAAAAATGAATTGTAGGAAATGTTACTTTCAGAATGTTTGTGAGATAAAAAAAAAAAAAAAAAAGATATAATTACTATCCATGGTGGAATTGAATGTGTTGCAGACAACATAGGCAGGGATTAGACTGAAAAATATCAGAGTATTCTTAGTGCCGTTTATTGCTGTTGTCAGAGGTTATGCAGCCATATCCTCCCTAGCAAGTATGACTTCTTCTTCTAACTGTTTGGCCACCTGCAGACACAAGTACCGTGTTGAGCAATACTTAATTACATCTACTCCAAATGCATATTTAATTGCATTGTTAGTATTTATGCAAAACAAGTGTTTGGATTGCCCTGCTCCATTGCAGACTTTCTCACTCTAGCAAATGCGGCTTCCACCTCCTCAATCAGTTGATCCGCATCATTTTCATAGGAAACATCATCATTAGTAAAAGATGTTTGAGGAACAATCTTAAAATTCACATCTGGATCTCGCATCTTTCTGTAAGAATCCAGTGTCAACTGCAACTATGAGGAGAAACAGTGTTAAGCAATATTTAATTACATCTACTTGAAATGCATAGTTCATAGCATTGTGAGAATTTGTGGAAAACAAGTGTTAGGATTGCTCTGCTCCACTGCAGACTTTCTCACTCTAGCAAAGATGGCTTCCACGTCCTCAATATATTTATCCCAGTCATTGTCATGGAAAATCTGAGTCTTTTCAGGAAACATCATGACATTCATATGTGGAGGTTCTGTCTTTTTGGAAGAGTCCAGTTCCACCTGTAGATATGAGTAGAAATATTGTTGACCAGTATTTAAATACATTTAATTGAAATATGACTTTAATTACATTTTGATACATTTGTAATTTATCATTTGTATTGGACTGGAAAGGAAACAAATACAATTTTTTATCGCATATCCATTATCACATAGCCTGCAGGCCTAATGATGTAAAAATGTGCCCCCAAATGTTCAACAGAAATAACAGGACCTGACACACTAAGGTACCGTAGACCCATTCAAATTGTGCTATTGGAACAATAAATTCCAATGCATTCAGTCATTTTAGCTAGTGTTGATTTTGATTCTCGCCACAATTATACTAATAATCAGCGTTACAACTCAGCATGCAAAGTCACCGAACAGTCGACTGTTAATTCTATAGTAAGGAGAATGTAAAACAAACAAACAAAAAACCCACCAACGGTATTTTTTTTCCTGTAACTGACAAAGATTACGTATGCTAAATGTATGTGTCCTAAATATATTCTAAATACATTTACATTAGTGGTTTTAATTAATTTCTCCAACATTTGTTGAAATGCATTTGTAATTTATATTCAGAGACATTTCAGTAAGTACAAGCATTAAATTAGCATCACTGTTCACCATAGCTGTTTTTCCATTTTTTGTGGCTTTTGTCCCTTGCCTCAGTATGGCTTTAAATCATTTGTCTTGGTTCTACTTTACTTACTATGGCTGATTCAGTTGTCTGAGTAGTCAAGTCATTCTTCGTTAAATGGTTTGTTCTAGTATCTGTTTAAAAAGTAACAGAAAATGTCTTATTAGCATTGTATAGATACTTAGAACACTTCTACGTAGATCTCTCTCTCTCAGACACACACACAGTTCATCCAAGTGGTGGCTGTGGTCAGAACTTACCCTTAAAGAAGTCATCATCTGAGGTGGAGTTCCTTCTATTAACACCCTTCCGACAACAGCAAGTGAAGAATAGCACAAGTTGTGTGAATGTTCTGGCAGGGATCTGGGCTCGTGTCTTTTCATTTTTCTTCTTCCTATATTGACCAAATATCCCATGGTTTTCCTTTTCATACTTCTCAGAAGGAACAGGTTCCTTGCATCTTGGATTACAGTAGTAACTACTGGACTGACCCATAATAAATTTTGTTTTGAAAATCCAACTGTAACCGGCACTACTTGATAACAGAAGAGATCGTTTGGGTAAAACAGAAATGTGATCTGTAGACTAAAATTGGTTCACAGAAATTGCTCATTTGAAAAATCTGTTCTTTGACTACATCATAATTGCATAATTGATGCGGATGCATTATGACATCGCACGTCACGTCTGCAATAGATTTAGATTTACACCAACTTTAAAGAGAAAATGATGATTAGCAAATGTAGTTGCTAGTGATTGTCTAGTGATTGCAAGCAACGACTATTCGTGCTCTGCATTCTTGCGTATTTATTTATGCTAGGCTGTACATAACGCAGCCTTAAAAACATGGGATAGAAATCCCCATGTAACACAATTCAGGTTCTGTCCAAATACATGGCTAGCTAGCAAGTTATTTTACAATCCCATTTAGCACATATATCGCCACGAATGTCCTGAACAAAACACGCTGTACCTAATCCCCATAAATGACATATCTCTCACTGAATAAAAACTTGTATGCTTCAACAGTATACAGTGGGAGAAATGGCGATCACCTTTAAAAGGATTTCTTACTGTAGGCCTATTATAAACAACATGGAGGAAATTAAAATAAAAATACTTCAGTTAGACCGTGGACACAGGCTGCTAATAAATCAAGTAAATGAAACTGGATGGACTGCTTAATTATGTAACAACACAACATTTATGGTGACGAGGATGTTTCACACATACACTCTTAAGTGATGCTGACCTCAATATCCACATTTCACATTGTTACTGTACCACTGTAGATGAACCTAAACCTCACATTCTCGTCACGTTGATAAGCTTTTTGAAAGTTCCGCTCTGCACGTCTCTGAAAAGCAGGCGAGTTCATCTCCTGGAAACATAAAAGCATGACACTAATGTAAATCTTTCACTTTGTTCTTATATGCGAGTTGTCAATAATTCAAAATTCTTGTTAAAACTGTGGAACTCTGTTGCAGCTCACTCTCTCTGTTTTGCATTGCCAGATCGCTGAACAGGAGCATGTCCGGCTTTGACACACGTGCCCTGCGCTGACCAGTACCGCCAGCAACCACAACACGTGGAGACGTAATCCTCTTTAACTACTTGTCCTTCCTCCATGTATATACACTCAAAACTCCAGTTTAGAGTGGTTAATGGCACTTACGCCAGCACACTGTACCGGTTTGATCACCTGTAGTCAGAGATGCACGGACCCGTTGGTGCGTATGCGTAACTCGGAGCGGGTGCTGCTCTCCAAGGTTATGCTGCTGCTTACTGTCACTCTCTCACGAGCACAAGTCCTCGTCTACTTTAACAAGGCTAAGTCACTGATAATGTAATAACAAACATGTTTGACAAAATACTAGGTCATGGTTTGCAGTCTAAAGTCCTTCTGACTTGCTGAGAGTTAGCCTGATTTGATTTAGCTTGTTCTTAACCTTTGTTTAGTATGTTACATAAAAGCTCATGGAAATATTTCAGATGTAACATAAATGTACCTGACCATTTTCACTGAAAGAGACTGGTAGCTACAGGATTACATGAAGCTACAATCAGAATCGATTTCTAGTCACCGAGCATTATTGTTGTGAATAATTAGAATTTAAATTAATTCATATTTTGTTAATTATGTAAATAAGTTACAATCTTGGAAGATAGTTTGCATTCTGTTTCTATATGACAGTTATATATTTTTTTGTTTGTTTGTTTGTTTTCTTAGTGTAAATCATGATCTTATAGTTTGTTTTCTAAGTGTGTTTCCAAATTGCCTTTGACTGCTGTATGCCTAATTGCAGCATTTAACCCCTCATTTCGTCTCTAATTTTTGACATGTACTCTTGTCTTGCATAAGTGGAAAGTCGATCAGCCCCCGTTTAAAAATGGTGAGCTTTTACTGTCACGTTAATAACATCACGCACGCGCACACCTAATGCTTTGACTGTCCTGCACTTTAAATATCTTCTGCACATAATGGAGGGTGTGCATAGTTACCAGTTCCCTTCGTGCAAAAGGGTTGTCTTAGGTTACTGTAAAGTCTAACGCACATTTGGAATCCTTTCTTTTGCTGAGATGTTACTAGCTCACATGATACTCACAAATGAGCACAATCATCGAAATGCGGACATCATTGGGTACAGGGGTGCCTAGCCATAGTCATGAATAACTGAATATAAAAGGCTGAACAATCTACTATAAGCAATTGCATATTTCATTAGGTTTTTGTTTTTTTTTAATAGGCTGTAGTAACTTCAGGAGCTCAGGCAGGGGAACATTAATATTTATGAGTGGCTATGCCACACCCACTGAAATAAAAGCTGAGGATGTCATTGCAGAGGTAGGAGAAGCCAGAGCAGAATATTACAGAATATTACATTATTACATTGCTTGAATAGTGGCTCTGTCTGCCCTGGGGGTATTATTGAAACCCAAAGGCTGAAAGGATGGGGAGAGAGAGAGAGAGAGAGAGAGAGAGAGAGAGAGAGAGAGAGAGAGAGCGAGCATGTGTGAACATATTCTTGTCACTGTACGGCTCCTCCCCCCAAACGTCTCCCCGTGTGTGTTTGCGTGTGTTCATCCGTGTGGCCACGCCCCCTTGTGTTTCACGCCTGCTCTTCGTTGTGTTGTTATTGTTTGCGTATATAAGTCCTTTGTGTAAACATTAACGTTGTCAGTGTTTGATCCCACGATAGCCTTAGTGCTACGTTGTCTTCCATGTCTCTAAATAAACATCGCTGTATGCATCACGGCTCCTCTTTTGTATCCTGCCAAGCCTCCCTGCGTTACAATTATGATCAAATTTGATAAAATACTAGGTCATAGTTTGCAGTCTGAAGTATTTTTGACCTGCTGAGAGTTAGCCTGATTTGATTTAGCCTGTTCCTAACCTTTGTTTAGTATGTTGCGTAAAAGCTCATGGAAATATTTCAGATGTAACATACATGTAATTGACCTAGTAGAGCAAAATTACAGAATTGTAAGGAAGAAGTGACGTTCTTGGGGCATATCATTAAGGGAAATACACACGGGCTGTCTCAAAACTGAGCACAAGCCATAATTTTGCTACCTAAACCATAGTGGCATACTCCCCTCTTACTGTTTTAGTCCCACACGCAGTACACCAAATACTGCAGGACCAAAGAGTGTCACACTTATCAGCCCAATGGTAGCTGAGATACCACACTACCCTCTTAGATATGCCTAATATAACTGTCAAAAGGTGTATAACACTGAACCCAGCTACACTCCTTCCTACGGAGGAGGATGGAGATCCACAAGACTGCACAGCAGTCTTAGCTTAAGTATGTACACCGCAGGTTGATCTCTTTGAAGAAGCCATAAGTAACCCAGACCTATGCCTCTATGTGGATGGGTCAGCAAGCAGGGACGACACAGGGGTCAATAGGGCGGCATACGCGGCAGTAACAGATCATGAAATACTTGAAACAGAAGTATTACCATCCTCCTATTCAGCGCAGGCTGCTGAACCAGTAGCACTGACGGAAGCATGCCAATTAGCTGCAGACAAAACTGTTAATGATTTTGGAGCCATATGGAAACATAGGCAATTCCTGACAAGCTCGGGTAAATATATTAGACATCACCATCTTGCTAGAAGCCATTTTGCTGCCAAAGACAATTGCAGTTGTTAAGTGTGCAGCTCACAGGACTACAGAAGACCAAATCAGCAAGGGGAATAATTTTGTAGATAGAGTAACAAAGGCAGCTGCAACTAACACCGCTGTGCAAGCAATACAGGAAACCGCTGCTACCCCGCATGCCACATTACGGGAGATTCAGTCAGGGGCTACCGCCACCGAACGCACCAGGTGGAGACAACTAGACTGCGCAGTGTACGATGGTGCTTGGACACACACACCTACGGGCAAACCTTGCCTAGCCAAATCATACATGCAGGGCCTAATCAGAATTGCTCATGGGCGTAGCCATATGAGCAAAGGGGGAATCGTGGACAGCATATTAAAGTTGCGCCAGAACTCACAATACTTACCCAAAACTTTTGTTCCAGCTGTCTTGTTTGTGCGCAGCACTCCCCAAAGGGAACCAAGCACGGTGGACAGGACCACACCAAGTCCTGTTAACAACCCACACTGCTGTCAAAATAGAAGGACGAGGAACCTGGGTACATCACACACACTGTAAGAAGGCTCCGACACCAGCCCCAACTCCAAGCAGCAGCACCCCAACAGACTAGGTCGGAACTGTGTTGAGTAGGGTGTTAAAGGCAAGGCCTACCCTTTCGACACTCGGAACCGTCAACCTCTCGCCTCTTGCTGATCCTGCCGACTACACCAATTTCTGTGGTGGAATTTTGAATAAACAGCAAGTCAGACGTGATTAAAAGAGTAATTTAATAAAGAAAATAAGGCATACAAAACACAGCTGTGTGAGAGCTAATGCTCTAAGCAAAAGTTCTAAAGGGGTAGACTGGCTCTGCTCCTTATACCTAAACTTCACATCCTGGAAGGGATGTCCTGTCATCCTGTATACCCATTTCCTGCTCCTTGTTGCACTAAGCACTTCTGCACATATCAGGATGCTCTGTTCCACCAGGACAGACACAGTTTGCTAGATCCTCTTTATCAGGATTAGTCGCACGACACATGCAAGATCACGAAGCAGCTGATTCAGCAGTCGTTTTGTTCACACAATATACAAACACAGAATGTGCAGACTAAACTATTCATATAGGATTACATAGAAAAAGGATTAACATGATTATATATGAATCACATGATAATACATGATCGAATAATAATTTCCATCACACTAGAAACAGACCTCCAGGCCCAAGAGGTCACACAGTCGTGCCCAGCAAAGTAGTGCTGGGCCAGGGCACACTTCATACACTTTGTGCCTTTAAATAATACTACAACCAGATTTCCAAGCCCAAGAGGTCACACAGTCATGCCCAGCAAAGTAGCTCTGGGCCTGGGCACACTTCACGCAGTTTGACCCTTTGAATAATACTACAACCAGACTTCCAGGCCCAATAGGTCACACAGTCGTGCCCAACAAAGTAGTGCTGGGCCAGGGCACACTTCATGCACTTTGTGCGTTTAAATAATACTACAGCCAGATTTCCAAGCCCAAGAGGTCACACAGTCATGCCCAGCTAAGTAGCTCTGGGCCTGGGCACAATTCACGCAGTTTGACCCTTTAAATAAAACTAGAAACAGACTTCCTGGCCCAAGAGGTCACACAGTCATACTCAGCAAGGTTGCGTTAAACCTGGGCACACTTCACGCAGTTTGACCATTTAAATAAAACTAGAAACAGACTTCCAGGCCCAAGAGGTCACACAGTCATGCCCAGCAAAGTAGCTCTGGGCCTGGGCACACTTCACGCAGTTTGACCCTTTAGATAATACTACAACCAGACTTCCAGGCCCAAGAGGCCACACAGTCATGCCCAGCAAAGTAGCTCTGGGCCTGGGCACACTTGACGCAGTTTGACCCTTTAAATAATACTAAAACCAGACTTCCAGGCCCAAGAGGTCACACAGTCAGGCCCAGCAAAGTAGCTCTGGGCCTGGGCACACTTCATGCAGTTTGACCCTTTAAATAAAACTAGAAACAGACTTCCTGGCCCAAGAGGTCACACAGTCATGCCCAGCAAAGTAGCTCTGGGCCTGGGCACACTTCACGCAGTTTGACCATTTAAATAAAACTAGAAACAGACTTCCAGGCCCAAGAGGTCACACAGTCATGCCCAGCAAAGTAGCTCTGGGCCTGGGCACACTTCACGCAGTTTGACCCTTTAGATAATACTACAACCAGACTTCCAGGCCCAAGAGGTCACACAGTCATGCCCAGCAAAGTAGCTCTGGGCCTGGGCACACTTGACGCAGTTTGACCCTTTAAATAATACTAAAACCAGACTTCCAGGCCCAAGAGGTCACACAGTCAGGCCCAGCAAAGTAGCTCTGGGCCTGGGCACACTTCACGCAGTTTGACCCTTTAGATAATACTACAACCAGACTTCCAGGCCCAAGAGTTCACACAGTCATGCCCAGCAAAGTAGCTCTGGGCCTGCGCACACTTCACACAGTTTGACCCTTTGACCATTTTTGGCAGATTTCACCACGTTATTACGAACGTGGATACGTTATCTTAGAATTATAAGCAGTGTGAGATGTGAAGCTAAGTGAAGCACATGTGCAGAATTTCTAACAATAGCCTGTTTTGTATAGCCTGGCTAACTGACCAATCAGTGAAATGAAATGTGGTTGCTGAGCCTGTTGCAGCTGGGTCAATTTAATTTGGTTTCATTGTGTTTAATTTTAAACTCAGCTGCGTGCCATAAGACACAAGTTTATCTGATCATTTTTTGTTTTAATGCCGACTTAACCTAGCCATGTTTTACAGTTATGTTGAAATAATTAAGGTTCATCGCTAGAGGGTGCTGTTCATCTTTTTTTTTCTTTTTCTTTTTTGTATTATTGATCAGGAAAAAACTATAAAATAGATGAAGTGGACGCAAACCTTGCCTAGCCAAATCATACATGCAGGGCCTAATCAGAATTGCTCATGGGCGTAGCCATATGAGCAAAGGGGGAATCGTGGACAGCATATTAAAGTTGCGCCAGAACTCACAATACTTACCCAAAACTTTTGTTCCAGCTGTCTTGTTTGTGCGCAGCACTCCCCAAAGGGAACCAAGCACGGTGGACAGGACCACACCAAGTCCTGTTAACAACCCACACTGCTGTCAAAATAGAAGGACGAGGAACCTGGGTACATCACACACACTGTAAGAAGGCTCCGACACCAGCCCCAACTCCAAGCAGCAGCACCCCAACAGACTAGGTCGGAACTGTGTTGAGTAGGGTGTTAAAGGCAAGGCCTACCCTTTCGACACTCGGAACCGTCAACCTCTCGCCTCTTGCTGATCCTGCCGACTACACCAATTTCTGTGGTGGAATTTTGAATAAACAGCAAGTCAGACGTGATTAAAAGAGTAATTTAATAAAGAAAATAAGGCATACAAAACACAGCTGTGTGAGAGCTAATGCTCTAAGCAAAAGTTCTAAAGGGGTAGACTGGCTCTGCTCCTTATACCTAAACTTCACATCCTGGAAGGGATGTCCTGTCATCCTGTATACCCATTTCCTGCTCCTTGTTGCACTAAGCACTTCTGCACATATCAGGATGCTCTGTTCCACCAGGACAGACACAGTTTGCTAGATCCTCTTTATCAGGATTAGTCGCACGACACATGCAAGATCACGAAGCAGCTGATTCAGCAGTCGTTCTGTTCACACAATATACAAAGACAGAATGTGCAGACTAAACTATTCATATAGGATTACATAGAGAAAGGATTAACATGATTATATATGAATCAAATGATAATACATGATCGAATAATAATTTCCATCACACTAGAAACAGACCTCCAGGCCCAAGAGGTCACACAGTCGTGCCCAGCAAAGTAGTGCTGGGCCAGGGCACACTTCATGCACTTTGTGCCTTTAAATAATACTACAACCAGATTTCCAAGCCCAAGAGGTCACACAGTCATGCCCAGCAAAGTAGCTCTGGGCCTGGGCACACTTCACGCAGTTTGACCCTTTGAATAATACTACAACCAGACTTCCAGGCCCAATAGGTCACACAGTCGTGCCCAACAAAGTAGTGCTGGGCCAGGGCACACTTCATGCACTTTGTGCGTTTAAATAATACTACAGCCAGATTTCCAAGCCCAAGAGGTCACACAGTCATGCCCAGCTAAGTAGCTCTGGGCCTGGGCACAATTCACGCAGTTTGACCCTTTAAATAAAACTAGAAACAGACTTCCTGGCCCAAGAGGTCACACAGTCATACTCAGCAAGGTTGCGTTAAACCTGGGCACACTTCACGCAGTTTGACCATTTAAATAAAACTAGAAACAGACTTCCAGGCCCAAGAGGTCACACAGTCATGCCCAGCAAAGTAGCTCTGGGCCTGGGCACACTTCACGCAGTTTGACCCTTTAGATAATACTACAACCAGACTTCCAGGCCCAAGAGGTCACACAGTCATGCCCAGCAAAGTAGCTCTGGGCCTGCGCACACTTTACGCAGTTTGACCCTTTGACCATTTTTGGCAGATTTCACCACGTTATTACGAACGTGGATACGTTATCTTAGAATTATAAGAAGTGTGAGATGTGAAGCTAAGTGAAGCACATGTGCAGAATTTCTAACAATAGCCTGTTTTGTATAGCCTGGCTAACTGACCAATCAGTGAAATGAAATGTGGTTGCTGAGCCTGTTGCAGCTGGGTCAATTTAATTTGATTTCATTGTGTTTAATTTTAAACTCAGCTGCGTGCCATGAGACACAAGTTTATCTGAGCATTTTTTGTTTTAATGCCGGCTTAACCTAGCCATGTTTTACAGTTATCTTGAAATAATTAAGGTTCATCGCTAGAGGGTGCTGTTCATCTTTTTTTTCTTTTTCTTTTTTGTATTATTGATCAGGAAAAAACTATAAAATAGATGAAGTGGACGTTTTCTATGTATCATATGGAATTTGAGTAGATGAGTGAATGTTACTATGTAAATGTATAAGAATTTGTGGATAAGATTATTATGAGATTATTTATAATCAAACGACTACACTGTACAACCACATCTTCCTTTTATTTACATATTATACAGATATTTACAGATATTTATATTTTACTTACAGAGCAGCTCCTCATTGGTTCGGCTCAGAAGCTTCTTTTCGATGTCCTCTTTCTCCAGGTACTCCTGCAGGTTAGGCATCTCCTCCGCCAACCGCCTAAGGGGAGAAGAGACGTGGTGTGACGCGTAGCCTGCTGTTAAAGGCTACAGATATAGTACATCTGTGAGGCTAACAGCGCTTATTATATGAAGCCTTATAGAGGTCATATGGAATGATCTCATTCGATCAACCCTAATGTAACCCTTACAAACTTTCATGAACTCATTTGAATAACACTACCATAGCCCTTAAGAATTTTCCTAAAATGTTTTAGGATGTTCTGAACAGAGTATCTCTTAAAGGTTAAATCCCTTGCAGGTCTTAGTCCTACTCATCCCACATGCTGATGTGTGAGTGAAACAGTGCATAGGTGTAGAGACCTGGACTTGGCGAGATGCAGGCCTATCCTCTCAGTCTGGTGCTATTCTGTTACTAGAGGACCTGAACACGCTTCTCCAACAGCACGTTCTTCTGGGCCTGATGACAACACGCACACACATGCACCCGCACACACACGGGCACACATACAGACATACAGATACTGTTTAATTTCTTCACATCTGTAGATACACTAGCATAAGTTGATATATACGTTTATGAGTTTGATTATGAGCTGATTTCAACTTGACAGGTACAGAGTATATAGTATACATAGAGAGTGCATAGTTTTACCAGGTTGAGTGCTACAGATTCTTGTGATGAAAGGTGACAAACCCAGCGATATGAAGAAAACAAGTACTGGGTTAATCCCTTAAAGGTTTAAAGGAGTCTCCCTTAAAGGTCTTAGTCCTGCTCATACCACATGCTGATGTGTGAGTGAAACAGTGCAGAGGTGTAGAGACCTGGACTTGGCGACATGCAGGTCTTTCCTGGCAATTAGTGCTGCATTCTGCTGCAGGAGAACCAGAACATGCTTCTCCCCACACACACACACGGGCACACATACAGGTGCGCACATATACACAGATACACATTCTGTTTAATTTCTTCACATCTGCAGACTAGAGTAAGCTGAGGGTATAGTGTTAAACCAGGTACTACATAAACAGTATATAGTATATATACAGAGGATATAGTGTTAAACCAGGAACTACTTACAGAGTATATAGTATACATACAGAGTATATAGTTTTACCAAAAGATCATGCTGATCTTTGATCTCCTGGTTCTTTATCTCCAGCACCACTTTCAGACTCATAATGTCCTCCTCTATGGGCTGGTTTAACACACACACACACAAACGTGCACACGCACACACACGCGCACACGCACACACACACGAATCATCACTACAGCCAGTACAATGGAAAGGTGGGAATGTGTACTGAATGTGTACTGACGTTATAAGTGAAAGGTGGAGGTACTGGTGGATGTGTACTGAGACTATAAGGGATCTCTACCTGCAGTGACAGTCTGAGCTTCTCAAGTTCTTCCTCCAGAGATTTCTTCTCCTGTTCACAGGCCATTTTCATATCTGCCAGAGCAAGTATCATTACTGCTGGATATATATATATATATATATATATATATATATATATATATATATATATATATATATATATATATATATATATATATACAACACAGATTGTATATACTACATAATTACTACTGGATATATAAAATATAATATATATAGTACTATACATATATTAGTATCACTTTTATTGGAGCCTAAAGGCTAACATTCATTATTAGTTATGTTAGTATTATTGCATTTCCATAGTACTTACTCTTGATGGACCTGTTATGCTCCTCCTCCTCCTGCTGTTTCTGCAGGAGCTCTGTCTCCTCCTGCTGTTTGTGTTTCAGCATCTCCTGAAGAACCTGCAGCTCCATCTGCTTCTGCAACCTCAACTCCTTCAGCTGCTCCAACAAACCGTTCTCCAACTCCTGCTTCTCACACCGCAAACACTCCAATCAGGCCACAGGCCCCACTACTGACACAGAACCACACACACACACACACACACAAAGAGAGACAAACAGAAAGACACATAGACATATGAAATTAGAAAGCCATATAGTGTAGAAATAGATTGATGTTATTCAGGGACCTCATTTATAAAACTTTGTGGATTCCAAAATGAAAGTGTGTGTATTCTGCACAAATAACAGGAAATGGCATATACCCCCCCAAAAATTAGATTTCTAAAGCCTCGAATATGAATTATTGGGAGATAGAGGCGACAGTGCAGCGCTAAAGACAAAAAAGGAATTTTAACCACAGGTATGAGTGGCAGCACCAGCAACCGCAGGTGTGAGTGGCATTATATTTACATTTACCCTCCACATCCTTTGTGTCTGTGTATTCGTCCTCGATGCGTCCAGCACACCATCTCCAGAAACGCCTCATTTTTCCTCTGTCCTCTTCAGTGTCTTTCCACAGACTGATCTGTAAAGGTGTTCATGGGATTCCCCTCACGTGTGACATTGGGCCACAGGACATATGGGGTTCTAAAGTTCCAAGAGTGTAGATGAGTTGTTTTTCTTTGAATTTCCTAATTTCATTGACTCTACCTCAACCTGGATTGATTAACCATGTACGGCTCACCGGAGACTGTGATACATATAACATCCCAAAGTGTACTTAATTCTGAGCAAAATCTAACTAGCCTCATTACTGCTGAACTATGAGGGGCCATTTAGGGAGAAATCAGGGAAACACTACTTGTACATACATATGAAACATTTTCACATAAATAGCCTACTACTTACATTTGTGTATAATAATTTAAACTTGCATATACACGCACTTGCCCACTCAATCCCTGGTGCGTAAACATAGGGTTGCACTATGCTTATGTTGGTATGGGGGTGTCTGTGTGTATATAACCATTTTCAGTGCGCCCGGAAGTCATTTCATTGTAATTTCAAGGCAGATATTTAACATGTGTACAGTGCGTATAATAGACAGAGGAAGACTGTTGAACTATTAATATTAGGACAGTTATTGACATTTGTGTAATAAGTAGTGCTTCTCTTAATGACAAATGTAACTGTTTTCCCATATAGAATTGTGTGCTTTATATTGTTTGGAAGAACTTTTTCTTCTCATTTAGAAATATGTGGACTAAGTGCTCAGATTGTCTTATTATTTATTATGCTCAGTCTTTCATTGCGTATAATTTTAAACTCAGCTGCGTGCCATAAGACACAAGTTAATCTGAGCCTTTTTTGTTCTAACGCCGACTTAACCTAGCCATGTTTTACAGTTATCTTGAAATAATTGAGGTTCATCGCTAGAGGGTGGTGTTCATCTTTTTTTCTTTTCTTTTTTTGTATTATTGTTTAGGGAAAAACTATAAAATAGATGAGGTGGACGTTTTCTATGTATCATATGGAATTTGAGTATATGAGTGAATGTTACTATGTAAATGTATAATGTAAAATTATTATGAGATTATTTATAATCAAACAACTACACTATACAACCACATCTTCCTTTTATTTACATATTATACAGATATTTACATTTTATTTACAGAGCAGCTCCTCATTGGTTCGGCTCAGAAGCTTCTTTTCGATGTCCTCTTTCTCCAGGTACTCCTGCAGATTAGGCATCTCCTCCGACAACCGCCTGAGGGCAGAAGAGACGTGGTGTGAATCGTAGCCTGCTGTTAAAAGCTACAGATATAGTACATCTGTGAGGTTAACAGAGGCTAACAACCCCTGAACAGACTTTCTACTCCCAAGGGGCCCAGAGATATTTACCAATAAAGTGCTACGCTCCAGACGGATGAGCGAGAAGCGCATGCGCAATTGCAACGAATTGGAGGAGGAAGTTTAAACAAACGCGCTGACTTTGAATACTCACATCTAGGCCGGGCCAGGTCCAAATGGCCTGCAACTCGGTGCGCATCACCTCCATGACTGTCCCTAACGAACGCCACCTGCCACGCATTCGTCCCATCCCTGGCAGCTTTAAAAAATCGTAGCGTGAAAACGGTGGGTCCGATCCGCGTGCCACTCGAAGTCGATTACAGGGGAGATGCAGCCCTTTCCAAAGAGCCCTGAACAGACTTTCTACTCCGACGTCCATCGCTAGCACCGGCTGAAAGCTGAGTTCCAGAGCTTTTCAACGAGCCCCCGTGCGTCTCTCTTCTCCAAAGTAGCGGAGATATATGAAAGGATAAAAGGGGAAAAGAATAAAATGCGCACCGGTTTCAAATTCGCAGGCTACCTGCGCTGAAGGCGTGGAAAACGAGCACGTGACCGAAAGGCTTCCGTACCCGATGGGTCCAGCTCTCGTGCCCAGTTGGTAGCTCGAAGGCTGTGCATATTCGATGCTGCACGGCCCCTGGGGCTCATGTTTTCAAGGGTCGAAGTGCGCACGTGCCGATGACCGGCAACCTAGCTCCGTGCCTGGGCACAATTCGGGCACTTTGATCCCCTTCAAGTGAATGGATAGATGGGAAAAAACATACTGCCAGGCCCACCGTGTCACATCAACCATGCAGGGCAAAGTGGCTTCGTCCCTGGGCACACTTTCTTGTGATTTGAGCCTTTAAATAATACAGGATCCAGACTTCCAATGCTCTCTAAATCACATGCCCGGCAAAGTAGCCTTAAACCTGGACACACAATGGAGACCATTTGACCTGTTAAATCATACTACAACCAGACTTCCAGGCCCACCAGGTCACACAGTCATGCCCAGCAAAGGAGCTCTGGGCCTGGGCACACTTCACGCAGTTTGACCCTTTAAATAATACTACAACCAGACTTCCAGGCCCAAGAGGTCACACAGTCATGCCCAGCAAAGTAGCTCTGGGCCTGGGCACACTTCACGCAGTTTTACCGTTTAAATAAAACTAGAAACAGACTTCCTGGCCCAAGAGGTCACACAGTCATGCCCAGCAAAGTAGTGCTGGGCCAGGGCACACTTCATGCACTTTGTGCCTTTAAATAATACTATAACCAGACTTCCAAACCCAAGAGGTCACAGAGTCATGCCCAGCAAAGTCGCTATGGGCCTGGGCAGACCATGCAGTTTGACCCTTTAACCAAAACTAGAAAGAGACCTCCAAGCCCAGGAGGTCACAGAATCATACCCAGTAAAGTAGCTAGCTAGCTATCCAGCTACCGGAAGCACGGTTAACAGTGCAGCCGGTAGCTAGCTAGCTAGCTAGCAGCTCAGTAACCGTACAAATTCGCTTGCTGCTGAAAACTGTCAAGTTGTATTTATAGCTTTCGTTTTAGTTCTCTCAGCTTACTTATTTGTTTTATTTGTTTTTGTTTTTTTTAGGGAAGTTCAATAATTTCTTAGAAATCTTGGAACATTTTGCCAGTTGGCTTCTAGGAAAGCCTTTCTGCGCACAGACAATAAACACAACCCAGAATTCCTCAAACAGGAATGAATCTACTAATTTACAACACGGTTTAGTAACATTTCAGGCACATGAGTGGAGGAACTAGCAAATTCTAAATGATGAAATCGAAGCTGATAAAAATCCATGAAAATTTAAACTGGTCATGAAAAAATGCTTGTGAATTGAAAATGTAAGTGATCGTTATCTGGAAAAGAAAGGATTAAAACAGTCTTGATTTGATACATTTTAAAAAATGAAATATCAAGTTTTATCATTCGTGACCAAGGGAGTTTCTATGAGGGTGTAAACAACAAACGCATGTAAACTAAAAACTACAGTGGCATATAATTAAATAATTTGAGTAACTTTGTGTCACGTCATTTAACGTTTAACTCAAGCCATTTTTGTTACCGGACTCTTATCACTTAACATTAGTAACTGTTTTAGTTGCCTTGTTTATCCAATAACATTCATTAATTAATCAATCGTTTAACCCAAGCAATTTTCATTACTTCCGCCTCTCGAGGCAAAATGTCAATCAGAACGTTGCGCCCGCAAACTTCAAATAAACGATAAATAAGGCGAGTAATAAAAATGGATAAAGTTGAAAGATAAGTTGATTAAACTTGAGTCAAATAAAACTACTTATCAGTCAAAGCGTCAATTCATATGCATTTTATTGACTCTAAATTTAATTTACGTGCATTTTAATCAGCCATATTTTTGATGTACAGACCTGAGTTTTGTCGTTGAAGAGAATAAAAGAATCCGTCGTGTAAACTTACGCCATCTGCAGGCTGAGATGGTGTTGGCGTGACCCGGATGTGACATTTGCCAAGCTGATGACATATCGCGATATTAATTGTGAGATTTCCTTACCATCTTTGCTCTTCGCAGAAGGGCACTGTGCGGCCGAACAGCGTAAGGAGTGGACTCCTTGGTAGACGTTTCGACCAGTGTTTCGCCCGATTTTACTACAAAGGTGTGAGGAATGTTTTCTTGGCACACCATGGGTCCTCTGAAATCGGTAGACATTTGAACAGAAGGGCTTACCTATGTATTGTGACCAAGTGCATCCCTTCATGCAGCTGCTTAAATTATGGCAGAAGGACACTTTCAACAAGACAAGAAACCCTGCCGCAAGGGTTGTATAATCACGGATTTGTTCCAGTATCAAGACAGCAAATTTTCAATGTTTCCCTGGCCTTCACAGTCCCCAGATCTTAATCCTATAGAACATCCCTGGGTAAAGGTATAAAACAGCAGTTTAGAACATGTCAGTCCCTCCATGTAATTTGAGAGAAAATATCCTATGAAGATTGGACCAAGATTCCTGCCGAGTATTTTCAGCGCATAGTGCTGTGCCAGAAAGAATTGCTGCAGTTCTGGAGGCCAAAGAAGGTCCAACATGCTATTAAATGGGTGTACTTAAGCCAGATACACTGTGTCCTATAATAGGATGTTGCTGGAACGTATGTGGATGTTGTTGGAATGGCCGCAGAGTTGCAGCAGCAGTACAGGTAGTCTGTGATCCTTTCCCCCATCCGAGTGAGTTTGCCCTGTTACACGGGGTCGAGTTATGATGTGAATGTTCAATTACACAGGATGGATTGTGGGCGACGGAACCGAACGGCCTTCAGGATTCAAGTAGAGAAAGGTGAAACTTCTCCAGCCTTTGAGTTAATCACAGGACTATTGCATAGCAATTAGGGATAACAGAACAGCTTTCGGGGGGTTTGGGTGGGGTGCCTTATCCGCCCCTTTAACAGAGTAGTCACAATTCAAATTTCCCTTGTTCCATTGTTTACAAGGCATTATACATGTGGTTTATTTATAGTGCACGGGGTAATATGCAGCGAGTCTGGTCTGTCTGCTTTGGAAGAGAAACATTTGGCCAAAAGAGCAAGACACAGCCAGGAGGATGATTGGTAAGAGCAGATCATAATATGCACCTTAAAGCTGTACACTACAGCTAGGTCCTGTTCCATGACTGCATATATAAATTTACTACTGACATTGTCATTTGTATCTGGCCATTTACAGTGCACTCTTGCTCAATGCAGCACTTGAAGCTGATTTTCCATTGTGTAGTTATTATGTTCAAGAGATGTTTGACCCGGTCAGGGTGACACACTTTAGTGAGGGCAGCAGTATCCTAGAGGACACTACAGACAGTGACGGAGACATCTCAGAGCGCGAGGTGAGAGGTTGAGTTTTTTGTTACTCTCTCTACGACATACTTTTCATGCCAGGTACTATTGTCCAGTTCAGCCCAATTTAATTTACTGCCTTGTATTATCATATATAAATTGCTGAACGATCGATATATATATATATATAGAGGTTGGAAATTGGTTGTGTAAAAATGAATTGTGATTGTTAAGCCACACAGATGTAAGTGGACATCAAGGGAAAAAATAGTGTGGGTGCCAAGTATGGTGATTGTATCTTTAAAGCTGTAGGAAATGTTACTTTCAGAATGTTTGTGAGATTAAAAAAAAAAAAAAAAAGATATAATTACTATCCATGGTGGAATTGAATGTGTTGCAGACAACATAGGCAGGGATTAGACTGAAAAATATCAGAGTATTCTTAGTGCCGTTTATTGCTGTTGTCAGAGGTTATGCAGCCATATCCTCCCTAGCAAGTATGACTTCTTCTTCTAACTGTTTGGCCACCTGCAGACACAAGTACCGTTTTGAGCAATACTTAATTACATCTACTCCAAATGCATATTTAATTGCATTGTTAGTATTTATGCAAAACAAGTGTTTGGATTGCCCTGCTCCATTGCAGACTTTCTCACTCTAGCAAATGCGGCTTCCACCTCCTCAATCAGTTGATCCGCATCATTTTCATAGGAAACATCATCATTGTTCCTCAAACATCTTTTACTAATCTTAAAATTCACATCTGGATCTCGCATCTTTCTGTAAGAATCCAGTGTCAACTGCAACTATGAGGAGAAACAGTGTTAAGCAATATTTAATTACATCTACTTGAAATGCATAGTTCATAGCATTGTGAGAATTTGTGGAAAACAAGTGTTAGGATTGCTCTGCTCCACTGCAGACTTTCTCACTCTAGCAAAGATGGCTTCCACGTCCTCAATATATTTATCCCAGTCATTGTCATGGAAAATCTGAGTCTTTTCAGGAAACATCATGACATTCATATGTGGAGGTTCTGTCTTTTTGGAAGAGTCCAGTTCCACCTGTAGATATGAGTAGAAATATTGTTGACCAGTATTTAAATACATTTAATTGAAATATGACTTTAATTACATTTTGATACATTTGTAATTTATCATTTGTATTGGACTGGAAAGGAAACAAATACAATTTTTTATCGCATATCCATTATCACATAGCCTGCAGGCCTAATGATGTAAAAATGTGCCCCCAAATGTTCAACAGAAATAACAGGACCTGACACACTAAGGTACCGTAGACCCATTCAAATTGTGCTATTGGAACAATAAATTCCAATGCATTCAGTCATTTTAGCTAGTGTTGATTTTGATTCTCGCCACAATTATACTAATAATCAGCGTTACAACTCAGCATGCAAAGTCACCGAACAGTCGACTGTTAATTCTATAGTAAGGAGAATGTAAAACAAACAAACAAAAAACCCACCAACGGTATTTTTTTTCCTGTAACTGACAAAGATTACGTATGCTAAATGTATGTGTCCTAAATATATTCTAAATACATTTACATTAGTGGTTTTAATTAATTTCTCCAACATTTGTTGAAATGCATTTGTAATTTATATTCAGAGACATTTCAGTAAGTACAAGCATTAAATTAGCATCACTGTTCACCATAGCTGTTTTTCCATTTTTTGTGGCTTTTGTCCCTTGCCTCAGTATGGCTTTAAATCATTTGTCTTGGTTCTACTTTACTTACTATGGCTGATTCAGTTGTCTGAGTAGTCAAGTCATTCTTCGTTAAATGGTTTGTTCTAGTATCTGTTTAAAAAGTAACAGAAAATGTCTTATTAGCATTGTATAGATACTTAGAACACTTCTACGTAGATCTCTCTCTCTCAGACACACACACAGTTCATCCAAGTGGTGGCTGTGGTCAGAACTTACCCTTAAAGAAGTCATCATCTGAGGTGGAGTTCCTTCTATTAACACCCTTCCGACAACAGCAAGTGAAGAATAGCACAAGTTGTGTGAATGTTCTGGCAGGGATCTGGGCTCGTGTCTTTTCATTTTTCTTCTTCCTATATTGACCAAATATCCCATGGTTTTCCTTTTCATACTTCTCAGAAGGAACAGGTTCCTTGCATCTTGGATTACAGTAGTAACTACTGGACTGACCCATAATAAATTTTGTTTTGAAAATCCAACTGTAACCGGCACTACTTGATAACAGAAGAGATCGTTTGGGTAAAACAGAAATGTGATCTGTAGACTAAAATTGGTTCACAGAAATTGCTCATTTGAAAAATCTGTTCTTTGACTACATCATAATTGCATAATTGATGCGGATGCATTATGACATCGCACGTCACGTCTGCAATAGATTTAGATTTACACCAACTTTAAAGAGAAAATGATGATTAGCAAATGTAGTTGCTAGTGATTGTCTAGTGATTGCAAGCAACGACTATTCGTGCTCTGCATTCTTGCGTATTTATTTATGCTAGGCTGTACATAACGCAGCCTTAAAAACATGGGATAGAAATCCCCATGTAACACAATTCAGGTTCTGTCCAAATACATGGCTAGCTAGCAAGTTATTTTACAATCCCATTTAGCACATATATCGCCACGAATGTCCTGAACAAAACACGCTGTACCTAATCCCCATAAATGACATATCTCTCACTGAATAAAAACTTGTATGCTTCAACAGTATACAGTGGGAGAAATGGCGATCACCTTTAAAAGGATTTCTTACTGTAGGCCTATTATAAACAACATGGAGGAAATTAAAATAAAAATACTTCAGTTAGACCGTGGACACAGGCTGCTAATAAATCAAGTAAATGAAACTGGATGGACTGCTTAATTATGTAACAACACAACATTTATGGTGACGAGGATGTTTCACACATACACTCTTAAGTGATGCTGACCTCAATATCCACATTTCACATTGTTACTGTACCACTGTAGATGAACCTAAACCTCACATTCTCGTCACGTTGATAAGCTTTTTGAAAGTTCCGCTCTGCACGTCTCTGAAAAGCAGGCGAGTTCATCTCCTGGAAACATAAAAGCATGACACTAATGTAAATCTTTCACTTTGTTCTTATATGCGAGTTGTCAATAATTCAAAATTCTTGTTAAAACTGTGGAACTCTGTTGCAGCTCACTCTCTCTGTTTTGCATTGCCAGATCGCTGAACAGGAGCATGTCCGGCTTTGACACACGTGCCCTGCGCTGACCAGTACCGCCAGCAACCACAACACGTGGAGACGTAATCCTCTTTAACTACTTGTCCTTCCTCCATGTATATACACTCCAAACTCCAGTTTAGAGTGGTTAATGGCACTTACGCCAGCACACTGTACCGGTTTGATCACCTGTAGTCAGAGATGCACGGACCCGTTGGTGCGTATGCGTAACTCGGAGCGGGTGCTGCTCTCCAAGGTTATGCTGCTGCTTACTGTCACTCTCTCACGAGCACAAGTCCTCGTCTACTTTAACAAGGCTAAGTCACTGATAATGTAATAACAAACATGTTTGACAAAATACTAGGTCATGGTTTGCAGTCTAAAGTCCTTCTGACTTGCTGAGAGTTAGCCTGATTTGATTTAGCTTGTTCTTAACCTTTGTTTAGTATGTTACATAAAAGCTCATGGAAATATTTCAGATGTAACATAAATGTACCTGACCATTTTCACTGAAAGAGACTGGTAGCTACAGGATTACATGAAGCTACAATCAGAATCGATTTCTAGTCACCGAGCATTATTGTTGTGAATAATTAGAATTTAAATTAATTCATATTTTGTTAATTATGTAAATAAGTTACAATCTTGGAAGATAGTTTGCATTCTGTTTCTATATGACAGTTATATATTTTTTTGTTTGTTTGTTTGTTTTCTTAGTGTAAATCATGATCTTATAGTTTGTTTTCTAAGTGTGTTTCCAAATTGCCTTTGACTGCTGTATGCCTAATTGCAGCATTTAACCCCTCATTTCGTCTCTAATTTTTGACATGTACTCTTGTCTTGCATAAGTGGAAAGTCGATCAGCCCCCGTTTAAAAATGGTGAGCTTTTACTGTCACGTTAATAACATCACGCACGCGCACACCTAATGCTTTGACTGTCCTGCACTTTAAATATCTTCTGCACATAATGGAGGGTGTGCATAGTTACCAGTTCCCTTCGTGCAAAAGGGTTGTCTTAGGTTACTGTAAAGTCTAACGCACATTTGGAATCCTTTCTTTTGCTGAGATGTTACTAGCTCACATGATACTCAAAAATGAGCACAATCATCGAAATGCGGACATCATTGGGTACAGGGGTGCCTAGCCATAGTCATGAATAACTGAATATAAAAGGCTGAACAATCTACTATAAGCAATTGCATATTTCATTAGGTTTTTGTTTTTTTTTAATAGGCTGTAGTAACTTCAGGAGCTCAGGCAGGGGAACATTAATATTTATGAGTGGCTATGCCACACCCACTGAAATAAAAGCTGAGGATGTCATTGCAGAGGTAGGAGAAGCCAGAGCAGAATATTACAGAATATTACATTATTACATTGCTTGAATAGTGGCTCTGTCTGCCCTGGGGGTATTATTGAAACCCAAAGGCTGAAAGGATGGGGAGAGAGAGAGAGAGAGAGAGAGAGAGAGAGAGAGAGAGAGAGAGAGAGCGAGCATGTGTGAACATATTCTTGTCACTGTACGGCTCCTCCCCCCAAACGTCTCCCCGTGTGTGTTTGCTTGTGTGTGTGTGTGTGTGTGTTCATCCGTGTGGCCACGCCCCCTTGTGTTTCACGCCTGCTCTTCGTTGTGTTGTTATTGTTTGCGTATATAAGTCCTTTGTGTAAACATTAACGTTGTCAGTGTTTGATCCCACGATAGCCTTAGTGCTACGTTGTCTTCCATGTCTCTAAATAAACATCGCTGTATGCATCACGGCTCCTCTTTTGTATCCTGCCAAGCCTCCCTGCGTTACAATTATGATCAAATTTGATAAAATACTAGGTCATAGTTTGCAGTCTGAAGTATTTTTGACCTGCTGAGAGTTAGCCTGATTTGATTTAGCCTGTTCCTAACCTTTGTTTAGTATGTTGCGTAAAAGCTCATGGAAATATTTCAGATGTAACATACATGTAATTGACCTAGTAGAGCAAAATTACAGAATTGTAAGGAAGAAGTGACGTTCTTGGGGCATATCATTAAGGGAAATACACACGGGCTGTCTCAAAACTGAGCACAAGCCATAATTTTGCTACCTAAACCATAGTGGCATACTCCCCTCTTACTGTTTTAGTCCCACACGCAGTACACCAAATACTGCAGGACCAAAGAGTGTCACACTTATCAGCCCAATGGTAGCTGAGATACCACACTACCCTCTTAGATATGCCTAATATAACTGTCAAAAGGTGTATAACACTGAACCCAGCTACACTCCTTCCTACGGAGGAGGATGGAGATCCACAAGACTGCACAGCAGTCTTAGCTTAAGTATGTACACCGCAGGTTGATCTCTTTGAAGAAGCCATAAGTAACCCAGACCTATGCCTCTATGTGGATGGGTCAGCAAGCAGGGACGACACAGGGGTCAATAGGGCGGCATACGCGGCAGTAACAGATCATGAAATACTTGAAACAGAAGTATTACCATCCTCCTATTCAGCGCAGGCTGCTGAACCAGTAGCACTGACGGAAGCATGCCAATTAGCTGCAGACAAAACTGTTAATGATTTTGGAGCCATATGGAAACATAGGCAATTCCTGACAAGCTCGGGTAAATATATTAGACATCACCATCTTGCTAGAAGCCATTTTGCTGCCAAAGACAATTGCAGTTGTTAAGTGTGCAGCTCACAGGACTACAGAAGACCAAATCAGCAAGGGGAATAATTTTGTAGATAGAGTAACAAAGGCAGCTGCAACTAACACCGCTGTGCAAGCAATACAGGAAACCGCTGCTACCCCGCATGCCACATTACGGGAGATTCAGTCAGGGGCTACCGCCACCGAACGCACCAGGTGGAGACAACTAGACTGCGCAGTGTACGATGGTGCTTGGACACACACACCTACGGGCAAACCTTGCCTAGCCAAATCATACATGCAGGGCCTAATCAGAATTGCTCATGGGCGTAGCCATATGAGCAAAGGGGGAATCGTGGACAGCATATTAAAGTTGCGCCAGAACTCACAATACTTACCCAAAACTTTTGTTCCAGCTGTCTTGTTTGTGCGCAGCACTCCCCAAAGGGAACCAAGCACGGTGGACAGGACCACACCAAGTCCTGTTAACAACCCACACTGCTGTCAAAATAGAAGGACGAGGAACCTGGGTACATCACACACACTGTAAGAAGGCTCCGACACCAGCCCCAACTCCAAGCAGCAGCACCCCAACAGACTAGGTCGGAACTGTGTTGAGTAGGGTGTTAAAGGCAAGGCCTACCCTTTCGACACTCGGAACCGTCAACCTCTCGCCTCTTGCTGATCCTGCCGACTACACCAATTTCTGTGGTGGAATTTTGAATAAACAGCAAGTCAGACGTGATTAAAAGAGTAATTTAATAAAGAAAATAAGGCATACAAAACACAGCTGTGTGAGAGCTAATGCTCTAAGCAAAAGTTCTAAAGGGGTAGACTGGCTCTGCTCCTTATACCTAAACTTCACATCCTGGAAGGGATGTCCTGTCATCCTGTATACCCATTTCCTGCTCCTTGTTGCACTAAGCACTTCTGCACATATCAGGATGCTCTGTTCCACCAGGACAGACACAGTTTGCTAGATCCTCTTTATCAGGATTAGTCGCACGACACATGCAAGATCACGAAGCAGCTGATTCAGCAGTCGTTTTGTTCACACAATATACAAAGACAGAATGTGCAGACTAAACTATTCATATAGGATTACATAGAAAAAGGATTAACATGATTATATATGAATCACATGATAATACATGATCGAATAATAATTTCCATCACACTAGAAACAGACCTCCAGGCCCAAGAGGTCACACAGTCGTGCCCAGCAAAGTAGTGCTGGGCCAGGGCACACTTCATACACTTTGTGCCTTTAAATAATACTACAACCAGATTTCCAAGCCCAAGAGGTCACACAGTCATGCCCAGCAAAGTAGCTCTGGGCCTGGGCACACTTCACGCAGTTTGACCCTTTGAATAATACTACAACCAGACTTCCAGGCCCAATAGGTCACACAGTCGTGCCCAACAAAGTAGTGCTGGGCCAGGGCACACTTCATGCACTTTGTGCGTTTAAATAATACTACAGCCAGATTTCCAAGCCCAAGAGGTCACACAGTCATGCCCAGCTAAGTAGCTCTGGGCCTGGGCACAATTCACGCAGTTTGACCCTTTAAATAAAACTAGAAACAGACTTCCTGGCCCAAGAGGTCACACAGTCATACTCAGCAAGGTTGCATTAAACCTGGGCACACTTCACGCAGTTTGACCATTTAAATAAAACTAGAAACAGACTTCCAGGCCCAAGAGGTCACACAGTCATGCCCAGCAAAGTAGCTCTGGGCCTGGGCACACTTCACGCAGTTTGACCCTTTAGATAATACTACAACCAGACTTCCAGGCCCAAGAGGCCACACAGTCATGCCCAGCAAAGTAGCTCTGGGCCTGGGCACACTTGACGCAGTTTGACCCTTTAAATAATACTAAAACCAGACTTCCAGGCCCAAGAGGTCACACAGTCAGGCCCAGCAAAGTAGCTCTGGGCCTGGGCACACTTCATGCAGTTTGACCCTTTAAATAAAACTAGAAACAGACTTCCTGGCCCAAGAGGTCACACAGTCATGCCCAGCAAAGTAGCTCTGGGCCTGGGCACACTTCACGCAGTTTGACCATTTAAATAAAACTAGAAACAGACTTCCAGGCCCAAGAGGTCACACAGTCATGCCCAGCAAAGTAGCTCTGGGCCTGGGCACACTTCACGCAGTTTGACCCTTTAGATAATACTACAACCAGACTTCCAGGCCCAAGAGGTCACACAGTCATGCCCAGCAAAGTAGCTCTGGGCCTGGGCACACTTGACGCAGTTTGACCCTTTAAATAATACTAAAACCAGACTTCCAGGCCCAAGAGGTCACACAGTCAGGCCCAGCAAAGTAGCTCTGGGCCTGGGCACACTTCACGCAGTTTGACCCTTTAGATAATACTACAACCAGACTTCCAGGCCCAAGAGTTCACACAGTCATGCCCAGCAAAGTAGCTCTGGGCCTGCGCACACTTCACACAGTTTGACCCTTTGACCATTTTTGGCAGATTTCACCACGTTATTACGAACGTGGATACGTTATCTTAGAATTATAAGCAGTGTGAGATGTGAAGCTAAGTGAAGCACATGTGCAGAATTTCTAACAATAGCCTGTTTTGTATAGCCTGGCTAACTGACCAATCAGTGAAATGAAATGTGGTTGCTGAGCCTGTTGCAGCTGGGTCAATTTAATTTGGTTTCATTGTGTTTAATTTTAAACTCAGCTGCGTGCCATAAGACACAAGTTTATCTGATCATTTTTTGTTTTAATGCCGACTTAACCTAGCCATGTTTTACAGTTATCTTGAAATAATTAAGGTTCATCGCTAGAGGGTGCTGTTCATCTTTTTTTTTCTTTTTCTTTTTTGTATTATTGATCAGGAAAAAACTATAAAATAGATGAGGTGGACGTTTTCTATGTATCATATGGAATTTGAGTAGATGAGTGAATGTTACTATGTAAATGTATAAGAATTTGTGGATAAGATTATTATGAGATTATTTATAATCAAACGACTACACTGTACAACCACATCTTCCTTTTATTTACATATTATACAGATATTTACAGATATTTATATTTTACTTACAGAGCAGCTCCTCATTGGTTCGGCTCAGAAGCTTCTTTTCGATGTCCTCTTTCTCCAGGTACTCCTGCAGGTTAGGCATCTCCTCCGCCAACCGCCTGAGGGCAGAAGAGACGTGGTGTGACGCGTAGCCTGCTGTTAAAGGCTACAGATATAGTACATCTGTGAGGCTAACAGCGCTTATTATATGAAGCCTTATAGAGGTCATATGGAATGATCTCATTCGATCAACCCTAATGTAACCCTTACAAACTTTCATGAACTCATTTGAATAACACTACCATAGCCCTTAAGAATTTTCCTAAAATGTTTTAGGATGTTCTGAACAGAGTATCTCTTAAAGGTTAAATCCCTTGCAGGTCTTAGTCCTGCTCATCCCACATGCTGATGTGTGAGTGAAACAGTGCATAGGTGTAGAGACCTGGACTTGGCGAGATGCAGGCCTATCCTCTCAGTCTGGTGCTATTCTGTTACTAGAGGACCTGAACACGCTTCTCCAACAGCACGTTCTTCTGGGCCTGATGACAACACGCACACACATGCACCCGCACACACACGGGCACACATACAGACATACAGATACTGTTTAATTTCTTCACATCTGTAGATACACTAGCATAAGTTGATATATACGTTTATGAGTTTGATTATGAGCTGATTTCAACTTGACAGGTACAGAGTATATAGTATACATAGAGAGTGCATAGTTTTACCAGGTTGAGTGCTACAGATTCTTGTGATGAAAGGTGACAAACCCAGCGATATGAAGAAAACAAGTACTGGGTTAGTCCCTTAAAGGTTTAAAGGAGTCTCCCTTAAAGGTCTTAGTCCTGCTCATACCACATGCTGATGTGTGAGTGAAACAGTGCAGAGGTGTAGAGACCTGGACTTGGCGACATGCAGGTCTTTCCTGGCAATTAGTGCTGCATTCTGCTGCAGGAGAACCAGAACATGCTTCTCCCCACACACACACACGGGCACACATACAGGTGCGCACATATACACAGATACACATTCTGTTTAATTTCTTCACATCTGCAGACTAGAGTAAGCTGAGGGTATAGTGTTAAACCAGGTACTACATAAACAGTATATAGTATATATACAGAGGATATAGTGTTAAACCAGGAACTACTTACAGAGTATATAGTATACATACAGAGTATATAGTTTTACCAAAAGATCATGCTGATCTTTGATCTCCTGGTTCTTTATCTCCAGCACCACTTTCAGACTCATAATGTCCTCCTCTATGGGCTGGTTTAACACACACACACACAAACGTGCACACGCACACACACGCGCACACGCACACACACACGAATCATCACTACAGCCAGTACAATGGAAAGGTGGGAATGTGTACTGAATGTGTACTGACGTTATAAGTGAAAGGTGGAGGTACTGGTGGATGTGTACTGAGACTATAAGGGATCTCTACCTGCAGTGACAGTCTGAGCTTCTCAAGTTCTTCCTCCAGAGATTTCTTCTCCTGTTCACAGGCCATTTTCATATCTGCCAGAGCAAGTATCATTACTGCTGGATATATATATATATATATATATATATATATATATATATATATATATATATATATATATATATATATATATACAACACAGATTGTATATACTACATAATTACTACTGGATATATAAAATATAATATATATAGTACTATACATATATTAGTATCACTTTTATTGGAGCCTAAAGGCTAACATTCATTATTAGTTATGTTAGTATTATTGCATTTCCATAGTACTTACTCTTGATGGACCTGTTATGCTCCTCCTCCTCCTGCTGTTTCTGCAGGAGCTCTGTCTCCTCCTGCTGTTTGTGTTTCAGCATCTCCTGAAGAACCTGCAGCTCCGTCTGCTTCTGCAACCTCAACTCCTTCAGCTGCTCCAACAAACCGTTCTCCAACTCCTGCTTCTCACACCGCAAACACTCCAATCAGGCCACAGGCCCCACTACTGACACAGAACCACACACACACACACACACACACACAAAGAGAGACAAACAGAAAGACACATAGACATATGAAATTAGAAAGCCATATAGTGTAGAAATAGATTGATGTTATTCAGGGACCTCATTTATAAAACTTTGTGGATTCCAAAATGAAAGTGTGTGTATTCTGCACAAATAACAGGAAATGGCATATACCCCCCCAAAAATTAGATTTCTAAAGCCTCGAATATGAATTATTGGGAGATAGAGGCGACAGTGCAGCGCTAAAGACAAAAAAGGAATTTTAACCACAGGTATGAGTGGCAGCACCAGCAACCGCAGGTGTGAGTGGCATTATATTTACATTTACCTTCCACATCCTTTGTGTCTGTGTATTCGTCCTCGATGCGTCCAGCACACCATCTCCAGAAACGCCTCATTTTTCCTCTGTCCTCTTCAGTGTCTTTCCACAGACTGATCTGTAAAGGTGTTCATGGGATTCCCCTCACGTGTGACATTGGGCCACAGGACATATGGGGTTCTAAAGTTCCAAGAGTGTAGATGAGTTGTTTTTCTTTGAATTTCCTAATTTCATTGACTCTACCTCAACCTGGATTGATTAACCATGTACGGCTCACCGGAGACTGTGATACATATAACATCCCAAAGTGTACTTAATTCTGAGCAAAATCTAACTAGCCTCATTACTGCTGAACTATGAGGGGCCATTTAGGGAGAAATCAGGGAAACACTACTTGTACATACATATGAAACATTTTCACATAAATAGCCTACTACTTACATTTGTGTATAATAATTTAAACTTGCATATACACGCACTTGCCCACTCAATCCCTGGTGCGTAAACATAGGGTTGCACTATGCTTATGTTGGTATGGGGGTGTCTGTGTGTATATAACCATTTTCAGTGCGCCCGGAAGTCATTTCATTGTAATTTCAAGGCAGATATTTAACATGTGTACAGTGCGTATAATAGACAGAGGAAGACTGTTGAACTATTAATATTAGGACAGTTATTGACATTTGTGTAATAAGTAGTGCTTCTCTTAATGACAAATGTAACTGTTTTCCCATATAGAATTGTGTGCTTTATATTGTTTGGAAGAACTTTTTCTTCTCATTTAGAAATATGTGGACTAAGTGCTCAGATTGTCTTATTATTTATTATGCTCAGTCTTTCATTGCGTATAATTTTAAACTCAGCTGCGTGCCATAAGACACAAGTTAATCTGAGCCTTTTTTGTTCTAACGCCGACTTAACCTAGCCATGTTTTACAGTTATCTTGAAATAATTGAGGTTCATCGCTAGAGGGTGGTGTTCATCTTTTTTTCTTTTCTTTTTTTGTATTATTGTTTAGGGAAAAACTATAAAATAGATGAGGTGGACGTTTTCTATGTATCATATGGAATTTGAGTATATGAGTGAATGTTACTATGTAAATGTATAAGAATTTGTGGATAAAATTATTATGAGATTATTTATAATCAAACAACTACACTATACAACCACATCTTCCTTTTATTTACATATTATACAGATATTTACATTTTATTTACAGAGCAGCTCCTCATTGGTTCGGCTCAGAAGCTTCTTTTCGATGTCCTCTTTCTCCAGGTACTCCTGCAGATTAGGCATCTCCTCCGACAACCGCCTGAGGGCAGAAGAGACGTGGTGTGAATCGTAGCCTGCTGTTAAAAGCTACAGATATAGTACATCTGTGAGGTTAACAGAGGCTAACAACCCCTGAACAGACTTTCTACTCCCAAGGGGCCCAGAGATATTTACCAATAAAGTGCTACGCTCCAGACGGATGAGCGAGAAGCGCATGCGCAATTGCAACGAATTGGAGGAGGAAGTTTAAACAAACGCGCTGACTTTGAATACTCACATCTAGGCCGGGCCAGGTCCAAATGGCCTGCAACTCGGTGCGCATCACCTCCATGACTGTCCCTAACGAACGCCACCTGCCACGCATTCGTCCCATCCCTGGCGGCTTTAAAAAATCGTAGCGTGAAAACGGTGGGTCCGATCCGCGTGCCACTCGAAGTCGATTACAGGGGAGATGCAGCCCTTTCCAAAGAGCCCTGAACAGACTTTCTACTCCGACGTCCATCGCTAGCACCGGCTGAAAGCTGAGTTCCAGAGCTTTTCAACGAGCCCCCGTGCGTCTCTCTTCTCCAAAGTAGCGGAGATATATGAAAGGATAAAAGGGGAAAAGAATAAAATGCGCACCGGTTTCAAATTCGCAGGCTACCTGCGCTGAAGGCGTGGAAAACGAGCACGTGACCGAAAGGCTTCCGTACCCGATGGGTCCAGCTCTCGTGCCCAGTTGGTAGCTCGAAGGCTGTGCATATTCGATGCTGCACGGCCCCTGGGGCTCATGTTTTCAAGGGTCGAAGTGCGCACGTGCCGATGACCGGCAACCTAGCTCCGTGCCTGGGCACAATTCGGGCACTTTGATCCCCTTCAAGTGAATGGATAGATGGGAAAAAACATACTGCCAGGCCCACCGTGTCACATCAACCATGCAGGGCAAAGTGGCTTCGTCCCTGGGCACACTTTCTTGTGATTTGAGCCTTTAAATAATACAGGATCCAGACTTCCAATGCTCTCTAAATCACATGCCCGGCAAAGTAGCCTTAAACCTGGACACACAATGGAGACCATTTGACCTGTTAAATCATACTACAACCAGACTTCCAGGCCCACCAGGTCACACAGTCATGCCCAGCAAAGGAGCTCTGGGCCTGGGCACACTTCACGCAGTTTGACCCTTTAAATAATACTACAACCAGACTTCCAGGCCCAAGAGGTCACACAGTCATGCCCAGCAAAGTAGCTCTGGGCCTGGGCACACTTCACGCAGTTTTACCGTTTAAATAAAACTAGAAACAGACTTCCTGGCCCAAGAGGTCACACAGTCATGCCCAGCAAAGTAGTGCTGGGCCAGGGCACACTTCATGCACTTTGTGCCTTTAAATAATACTATAACCAGACTTCCAAACCCAAGAGGTCACAGAGTCATGCCCAGCAAAGTCGCTATGGGCCTGGGCAGACCATGCAGTTTGACCCTTTAACCAAAACTAGAAAGAGACCTCCAAGCCCAGGAGGTCACAGAATCATACCCAGTAAAGTAGCTAGCTAGCTATCCAGCTACCGGAAGCACGGTTAACAGTGCAGCCGGTAGCTAGCTAGCTAGCTAGCAGCTCAGTAACCGTACAAATTCGCTTGCTGCTGAAAACTGTCAAGTTGTATTTATAGCTTTCATTTTAGTTCTCTCAGCTTATTTATTTGTTTTTGTTTTTTTTAGGGAAGTTCAATAATTTCTTAGAAATCTTGGAACATTTTGCCAGTTGGCTTCTAGGAAAGCCTTTCTGCGCACAGACAATAAACACAACCCAGAATTCCTCAAACAGGAATGAATCTACTAATTTACAACACGGTTTAGTAACATTTCAGGCACATGAGTGGAGGAACTAGCAAATTCTAAATGATGAAATCGAAGCTGATAAAAATCCATGAAAATTTAAACTGGTCATGAAAAAATGCTTGTGAATTGAAAATGTAAGTGATCGTTATCTGGAAAAGAAAGGATTAAAACAGTCTTGATTTGATACATTTTAAAAAATGAAATATCAAGTTTTATCATTCGTGACCAAGGGAGTTTCTATGAGGGTGTAAACAACAAACGCATGTAAACTAAAAACTACAGTGGCATATAATTAAATAATTTGAGTAACTTTGTGTCACGTCATTTAACGTTTAACTCAAGCCATTTTTGTTACCGGACTCTTATCACTTAACATTAGTAACTGTTTTAGTTGCCTTGTTTATCCAATAACATTCATTAATTAATCAATCGTTTAACCCAAGCAATTTTCATTACTTCCGCCTCTCGAGGCAAAATGTCAATCAGAACGTTGCGCCCGCAAACTTCAAATAAACGATAAATAAGGCGAGTAATAAAAATGGATAAAGTTGAAAGATAAGTTGATTAAACTTGAGTCAAATAAAACTACTTATCAGTCAAAGCGTCAATTCATATGCATTTTATTGACTCTAAATTTAATTTACGTGCATTTTAATCAGCCATATTTTTGATGTACAGACCTGAGTTTTGTCGTTGAAGAGAATAAAAGAATCCGTCGTGTAAACTTACGCCATCTGCAGGCTGAGATGGTGTTGGCGTGACCCGGATGTGACATTTGCCAAGCTGATGACATATCGCGATATTAATTGTGAGATTTCCTTACCATCTTTGCTCTTCGCAGAAGGGCACTGTGCGGCCGAACAGCGTAAGGAGTGGACTCCTTGGTAGACGTTTCGACCAGTGTTTCGCCCGATTTTACTACAAAGGTGTGAGGAATGTTTTCTTGGCACACCATGGGTCCTCTGAAATCGGTAGACATTTGAACAGAAGGGCTTACCTATGTATTGTGACCAAGTGCATCCCTTCATGCAGCTGCTTAAATTATGGCAGAAGGACACTTTCAACAAGACAAGAAACCCTGCCGCAAGGGTTGTATAATCACGGATTTGTTCCAGTATCAAGACAGCAAATTTTCAATGTTTCCCTGGCCTTCACAGTCCCCAGATCTTAATCCTATAGAACATCCCTGGGTAAAGGTATAAAACAGCAGTTTAGAACATGTCAGTCCCTCCATGTAATTTGAGAGAAAATATCCTATGAAGATTGGACCAAGATTCCTGCCGAGTATTTTCAGCGCATAGTGCTGTGCCAGAAAGAATTGCTGCAGTTCTGGAGGCCAAAGAAGGTCCAACATGCTATTAAATGGGTGTACTTAAGCCAGATACACTGTGTCCTATAATAGGATGTTGCTGGAACGTATGTGGATGTTGTTGGAATGGCCGCAGAGTTGCAGCAGCAGTACAGGTAGTCTGTGATCCTTTCCCCCATCCGAGTGAGTTTGCCCTGTTACACGGGGTCGAGTTATGATGTGAATGTTCAATTACACAGGATGGATTGTGGGCGACGGAACCGAACGGCCTTCAGGATTCAAGTAGAGAAAGGTGAAACTTCTCCAGCCTTTGAGTTAATCACAGGACTATTGCATAGCAATTAGGGATAACAGAACAGCTTTCGGGGGGTTTGGGTGGGGTGCCTTATCCGCCCCTTTAACAGAGTAGTCACAATTCAAATTTCCCTTGTTCCATTGTTTACAAGGCATTATACATGTGGTTTATTTATAGTGCACGGGGTAATATGCAGCGAGTCTGGTCTGTCTGCTTTGGAAGAGAAACATTTGGCCAAAAGAGCAAGACACAGCCAGGAGGATGATTGGTAAGAGCAGATCATAATATGCACCTTAAAGCTGTACACTACAGCTAGGTCCTGTTCCATGACTGCATATATAAATTTACTACTGACATTGTCATTTGTATCTGGCCATTTACAGTGCACTCTTGCTCAATGCAGCACTTGAAGCTGATTTTCCATTGTGTAGTTATTATGTTCAAGAGATGTTTGACCCGGTCAGGGTGACACACTTTAGTGAGGACAGCAGTATCCTAGAGGACACTACAGACAGTGACGGAGACATCTCAGAGCGCGAGGTGAGAGGTTGAGTTTTTTGTTACTCTCTCTACGACATACTTTTCATGCCAGGTACTATTGTCCAGTTCAGCCCAATTTAATTTACTGCCTTGTATTATCATATATAAATTGCTGAACGATATATATATATATATATATATATATATATATATATATATATATATATATATATATATAGAGGTTGGAAATTGGTTGTGTAAAAATGAATTGTAGGAAATGTTACTTTCAGAATGTTTGTGAGATAAAAAAAAAAAAAAAAAAGATATAATTACTATCCATGGTGGAATTGAATGTGTTGCAGACAACATAGGCAGGGATTAGACTGAAAAATATCAGAGTATTCTTAGTGCCGTTTATTGCTGTTGTCAGAGGTTATGCAGCCATATCCTCCCTAGCAAGTATGACTTCTTCTTCTAACTGTTTGGCCACCTGCAGACACAAGTACCGTGTTGAGCAATACTTAATTACATCTACTCCAAATGCATATTTAATTGCATTGTTAGTATTTATGCAAAACAAGTGTTTGGATTGCCCTGCTCCATTGCAGACTTTCTCACTCTAGCAAATGCGGCTTCCACCTCCTCAATCAGTTGATCCGCATCATTTTCATAGGAAACATCATCATTAGTAAAAGATGTTTGAGGAACAATCTTAAAATTCACATCTGGATCTCGCATCTTTCTGTAAGAATCCAGTGTCAACTGCAACTATGAGGAGAAACAGTGTTAAGCAATATTTAATTACATCTACTTGAAATGCATAGTTCATAGCATTGTGAGAATTTGTGGAAAACAAGTGTTAGGATTGCTCTGCTCCACTGCAGACTTTCTCACTCTAGCAAAGATGGCTTCCACGTCCTCAATATATTTATCCCAGTCATTGTCATGGAAAATCTGAGTCTTTTCAGGAAACATCATGACATTCATATGTGGAGGTTCTGTCTTTTTGGAAGAGTCCAGTTCCACCTGTAGATATGAGTAGAAATATTGTTGACCAGTATTTAAATACATTTAATTGAAATATGACTTTAATTACATTTTGATACATTTGTAATTTATCATTTGTATTGGACTGGAAAGGAAACAAATACAATTTTTTATCGCATATCCATTATCACATAGCCTGCAGGCCTAATGATGTAAAAATGTGCCCCCAAATGTTCAACAGAAATAACAGGACCTGACACACTAAGGTACCGTAGACCCATTCAAATTGTGCTATTGGAACAATAAATTCCAATGCATTCAGTCATTTTAGCTAGTGTTGATTTTGATTCTCGCCACAATTATACTAATAATCAGCGTTACAACTCAGCATGCAAAGTCACCGAACAGTCGACTGTTAATTCTATAGTAAGGAGAATGTAAAACAAACAAACAAAAAACCCACCAACGGTATTTTTTTTCCTGTAACTGACAAAGATTACGTATGCTAAATGTATGTGTCCTAAATATATTCTAAATACATTTACATTAGTGGTTTTAATTAATTTCTCCAACATTTGTTGAAATGCATTTGTAATTTATATTCAGAGACATTTCAGTAAGTACAAGCATTAAATTAGCATCACTGTTCACCATAGCTGTTTTTCCATTTTTTGTGGCTTTTGTCCCTTGCCTCAGTATGGCTTTAAATCATTTGTCTTGGTTCTACTTTACTTACTATGGCTGATTCAGTTGTCTGAGTAGTCAAGTCATTCTTCGTTAAATGGTTTGTTCTAGTATCTGTTTAAAAAGTAACAGAAAATGTCTTATTAGCATTGTATAGATACTTAGAACACTTCTACGTAGATCTCTCTCTCTCAGACACACACACAGTTCATCCAAGTGGTGGCTGTGGTCAGAACTTACCCTTAAAGAAGTCATCATCTGAGGTGGAGTTCCTTCTATTAACACCCTTCCGACAACAGCAAGTGAAGAATAGCACAAGTTGTGTGAATGTTCTGGCAGGGATCTGGGCTCGTGTCTTTTCATTTTTCTTCTTCCTATATTGACCAAATATCCCATGGTTTTCCTTTTCATACTTCTCAGAAGGAACAGGTTCCTTGCATCTTGGATTACAGTAGTAACTACTGGACTGACCCATAATAAATTTTGTTTTGAAAATCCAACTGTAACCGGCACTACTTGATAACAGAAGAGATCGTTTGGGTAAAACAGAAATGTGATCTGTAGACTAAAATTGGTTCACAGAAATTGCTCATTTGAAAAATCTGTTCTTTGACTACATCATAATTGCATAATTGATGCGGATGCATTATGACATCGCACGTCACGTCTGCAATAGATTTAGATTTACACCAACTTTAAAGAGAAAATGATGATTAGCAAATGTAGTTGCTAGTGATTGTCTAGTGATTGCAAGCAACGACTATTCGTGCTCTGCATTCTTGCGTATTTATTTATGCTAGGCTGTACATAACGCAGCCTTAAAAACATGGGATAGAAATCCCCATGTAACACAATTCAGGTTCTGTCCAAATACATGGCTAGCTAGCAAGTTATTTTACAATCCCATTTAGCACATATATCGCCACGAATGTCCTGAACAAAACACGCTGTACCTAATCCCCATAAATGACATATCTCTCACTGAATAAAAACTTGTATGCTTCAACAGTATACAGTGGGAGAAATGGCGATCACCTTTAAAAGGATTTCTTACTGTAGGCCTATTATAAACAACATGGAGGAAATTAAAATAAAAATACTTCAGTTAGACCGTGGACACAGGCTGCTAATAAATCAAGTAAATGAAACTGGATGGACTGCTTAATTATGTAACAACACAACATTTATGGTGACGAGGATGTTTCACACATACACTCTTAAGTGATGCTGACCTCAATATCCACATTTCACATTGTTACTGTACCACTGTAGATGAACCTAAACCTCACATTCTCGTCACGTTGATAAGCTTTTTGAAAGTTCCGCTCTGCACGTCTCTGAAAAGCAGGCGAGTTCATCTCCTGGAAACATAAAAGCATGACACTAATGTAAATCTTTCACTTTGTTCTTATATGCGAGTTGTCAATAATTCAAAATTCTTGTTAAAACTGTGGAACTCTGTTGCAGCTCACTCTCTCTGTTTTGCATTGCCAGATCGCTGAACAGGAGCATGTCCGGCTTTGACACACGTGCCCTGCGCTGACCAGTACCGCCAGCAACCACAACACGTGGAGACGTAATCCTCTTTAACTACTTGTCCTTCCTCCATGTATATACACTCAAAACTCCAGTTTAGAGTGGTTAATGGCACTTACGCCAGCACACTGTACCGGTTTGATCACCTGTAGTCAGAGATGCACGGACCCGTTGGTGCGTATGCGTAACTCGGAGCGGGTGCTGCTCTCCAAGGTTATGCTGCTGCTTACTGTCACTCTCTCACGAGCACAAGTCCTCGTCTACTTTAACAAGGCTAAGTCACTGATAATGTAATAACAAACATGTTTGACAAAATACTAGGTCATGGTTTGCAGTCTAAAGTCCTTCTGACTTGCTGAGAGTTAGCCTGATTTGATTTAGCTTGTTCTTAACCTTTGTTTAGTATGTTACATAAAAGCTCATGGAAATATTTCAGATGTAACATAAATGTACCTGACCATTTTCACTGAAAGAGACTGGTAGCTACAGGATTACATGAAGCTACAATCAGAATCGATTTCTAGTCACCGAGCATTATTGTTGTGAATAATTAGAATTTAAATTAATTCATATTTTGTTAATTATGTAAATAAGTTACAATCTTGGAAGATAGTTTGCATTCTGTTTCTATATGACAGTTATATATTTTTTTGTTTGTTTGTTTGTTTTCTTAGTGTAAATCATGATCTTATAGTTTGTTTTCTAAGTGTGTTTCCAAATTGCCTTTGACTGCTGTATGCCTAATTGCAGCATTTAACCCCTCATTTCGTCTCTAATTTTTGACATGTACTCTTGTCTTGCATAAGTGGAAAGTCGATCAGCCCCCGTTTAAAAATGGTGAGCTTTTACTGTCACGTTAATAACATCACGCACGCGCACACCTAATGCTTTGACTGTCCTGCACTTTAAATATCTTCTGCACATAATGGAGGGTGTGCATAGTTACCAGTTCCCTTCGTGCAAAAGGGTTGTCTTAGGTTACTGTAAAGTCTAACGCACATTTGGAATCCTTTCTTTTGCTGAGATGTTACTAGCTCACATGATACTCAAAAATGAGCACAATCATCGAAATGCGGACATCATTGGGTACAGGGGTGCCTAGCCATAGTCATGAATAACTGAATATAAAAGGCTGAACAATCTACTATAAGCAATTGCATATTTCATTAGGTTTTTGTTTTTTTTTAATAGGCTGTAGTAACTTCAGGAGCTCAGGCAGGGGAACATTAATATTTATGAGTGGCTATGCCACACCCACTGAAATAAAAGCTGAGGATGTCATTGCAGAGGTAGGAGAAGCCAGAGCAGAATATTACAGAATATTACATTATTACATTGCTTGAATAGTGGCTCTGTCTGCCCTGGGGGTATTATTGAAACCCAAAGGCTGAAAGGATGGGGAGAGAGAGAGAGAGAGAGAGAGAGAGAGAGAGAGAGAGCGAGCATGTGTGAACATATTCTTGTCACTGTACGGCTCCTCCCCCCAAACGTCTCCCCGTGTGTGTTTGCGTGTGTTCATCCGTGTGGCCACGCCCCCTTGTGTTTCACGCCTGCTCTTCGTTGTGTTGTTATTGTTTGCGTATATAAGTCCTTTGTGTAAACATTAACGTTGTCAGTGTTTGATCCCACGATAGCCTTAGTGCTACGTTGTCTTCCATGTCTCTAAATAAACATCGCTGTATGCATCACGGCTCCTCTTTTGTATCCTGCCAAGCCTCCCTGCGTTACAATTATGATCAAATTTGATAAAATACTAGGTCATAGTTTGCAGTCTGAAGTATTTTTGACCTGCTGAGAGTTAGCCTGATTTGATTTAGCCTGTTCCTAACCTTTGTTTAGTATGTTGCGTAAAAGCTCATGGAAATATTTCAGATGTAACATACATGTAATTGACCTAGTAGAGCAAAATTACAGAATTGTAAGGAAGAAGTGACGTTCTTGGGGCATATCATTAAGGGAAATACACACGGGCTGTCTCAAAACTGAGCACAAGCCATAATTTTGCTACCTAAACCATAGTGGCATACTCCCCTCTTACTGTTTTAGTCCCACACGCAGTACACCAAATACTGCAGGACCAAAGAGTGTCACACTTATCAGCCCAATGGTAGCTGAGATACCACACTACCCTCTTAGATATGCCTAATATAACTGTCAAAAGGTGTATAACACTGAACCCAGCTACACTCCTTCCTACGGAGGAGGATGGAGATCCACAAGACTGCACAGCAGTCTTAGCTTAAGTATGTACACCGCAGGTTGATCTCTTTGAAGAAGCCATAAGTAACCCAGACCTATGCCTCTATGTGGATGGGTCAGCAAGCAGGGACGACACAGGGGTCAATAGGGCGGCATACGCGGCAGTAACAGATCATGAAATACTTGAAACAGAAGTATTACCATCCTCCTATTCAGCGCAGGCTGCTGAACCAGTAGCACTGACGGAAGCATGCCAATTAGCTGCAGACAAAACTGTTAATGATTTTGGAGCCATATGGAAACATAGGCAATTCCTGACAAGCTCGGGTAAATATATTAGACATCACCATCTTGCTAGAAGCCATTTTGCTGCCAAAGACAATTGCAGTTGTTAAGTGTGCAGCTCACAGGACTACAGAAGACCAAATCAGCAAGGGGAATAATTTTGTAGATAGAGTAACAAAGGCAGCTGCAACTAACACCGCTGTGCAAGCAATACAGGAAACCGCTGCTACCCCGCATGCCACATTACGGGAGATTCAGTCAGGGGCTACCGCCACCGAACGCACCAGGTGGAGACAACTAGACTGCGCAGTGTACGATGGTGCTTGGACACACACACCTACGGGCAAACCTTGCCTAGCCAAATCATACATGCAGGGCCTAATCAGAATTGCTCATGGGCGTAGCCATATGAGCAAAGGGGGAATCGTGGACAGCATATTAAAGTTGCGCCAGAACTCACAATACTTACCCAAAACTTTTGTTCCAGCTGTCTTGTTTGTGCGCAGCACTCCCCAAAGGGAACCAAGCACGGTGGACAGGACCACACCAAGTCCTGTTAACAACCCACACTGCTGTCAAAATAGAAGGACGAGGAACCTGGGTACATCACACACACTGTAAGAAGGCTCCGACACCAGCCCCAACTCCAAGCAGCAGCACCCCAACAGACTAGGTCGGAACTGTGTTGAGTAGGGTGTTAAAGGCAAGGCCTACCCTTTCGACACTCGGAACCGTCAACCTCTCGCCTCTTGCTGATCCTGCCGACTACACCAATTTCTGTGGTGGAATTTTGAATAAACAGCAAGTCAGACGTGATTAAAAGAGTAATTTAATAAAGAAAATAAGGCATACAAAACACAGCTGTGTGAGAGCTAATGCTCTAAGCAAAAGTTCTAAAGGGGTAGACTGGCTCTGCTCCTTATACCTAAACTTCACATCCTGGAAGGGATGTCCTGTCATCCTGTATACCCATTTCCTGCTCCTTGTTGCACTAAGCACTTCTGCACATATCAGGATGCTCTGTTCCACCAGGACAGACACAGTTTGCTAGATCCTCTTTATCAGGATTAGTCGCACGACACATGCAAGATCACGAAGCAGCTGATTCAGCAGTCGTTTTGTTCACACAATATACAAACACAGAATGTGCAGACTAAACTATTCATATAGGATTACATAGAAAAAGGATTAACATGATTATATATGAATCACATGATAATACATGATCGAATAATAATTTCCATCACACTAGAAACAGACCTCCAGGCCCAAGAGGTCACACAGTCGTGCCCAGCAAAGTAGTGCTGGGCCAGGGCACACTTCATACACTTTGTGCCTTTAAATAATACTACAACCAGATTTCCAAGCCCAAGAGGTCACACAGTCATGCCCAGCAAAGTAGCTCTGGGCCTGGGCACACTTCACGCAGTTTGACCCTTTGAATAATACTACAACCAGACTTCCAGGCCCAATAGGTCACACAGTCGTGCCCAACAAAGTAGTGCTGGGCCAGGGCACACTTCATGCACTTTGTGCGTTTAAATAATACTACAGCCAGATTTCCAAGCCCAAGAGGTCACACAGTCATGCCCAGCTAAGTAGCTCTGGGCCTGGGCACAATTCACGCAGTTTGACCCTTTAAATAAAACTAGAAACAGACTTCCTGGCCCAAGAGGTCACACAGTCATACTCAGCAAGGTTGCGTTAAACCTGGGCACACTTCACGCAGTTTGACCATTTAAATAAAACTAGAAACAGACTTCCAGGCCCAAGAGGTCACACAGTCATGCCCAGCAAAGTAGCTCTGGGCCTGGGCACACTTCACGCAGTTTGACCCTTTAGATAATACTACAACCAGACTTCCAGGCCCAAGAGGCCACACAGTCATGCCCAGCAAAGTAGCTCTGGGCCTGGGCACACTTGACGCAGTTTGACCCTTTAAATAATACTAAAACCAGACTTCCAGGCCCAAGAGGTCACACAGTCAGGCCCAGCAAAGTAGCTCTGGGCCTGGGCACACTTCATGCAGTTTGACCCTTTAAATAAAACTAGAAACAGACTTCCTGGCCCAAGAGGTCACACAGTCATGCCCAGCAAAGTAGCTCTGGGCCTGGGCACACTTCACGCAGTTTGACCATTTAAATAAAACTAGAAACAGACTTCCAGGCCCAAGAGGTCACACAGTCATGCCCAGCAAAGTAGCTCTGGGCCTGGGCACACTTCACGCAGTTTGACCCTTTAGATAATACTACAACCAGACTTCCAGGCCCAAGAGGTCACACAGTCATGCCCAGCAAAGTAGCTCTGGGCCTGGGCACACTTGACGCAGTTTGACCCTTTGACCATTTTTGGCAGATTTCACCACGTTATTACGAACGTGGATACGTTATCTTAGAATTATAAGCAGTGTGAGATGTGAAGCTAAGTGAAGCACATGTGCAGAATTTCTAACAATAGCCTGTTTTGTATAGCCTGGCTAACTGACCAATCAGTGAAATGAAATGTGGTTGCTGAGCCTGTTGCAGCTGGGTCAATTTAATTTGGTTTCATTGTGTTTAATTTTAAACTCAGCTGCGTGCCATAAGACACAAGTTTATCTGATCATTTTTTGTTTTAATGCCGACTTAACCTAGCCATGTTTTACAGTTATGTTGAAATAATTAAGGTTCATCGCTAGAGGGTGCTGTTCATCTTTTTTTTTCTTTTTCTTTTTTGTATTATTGATCAGGAAAAAACTATAAAATAGATGAAGTGGACGCAAACCTTGCCTAGCCAAATCATACATGCAGGGCCTAATCAGAATTGCTCATGGGCGTAGCCATATGAGCAAAGGGGGAATCGTGGACAGCATATTAAAGTTGCGCCAGAACTCACAATACTTACCCAAAACTTTTGTTCCAGCTGTCTTGTTTGTGCGCAGCACTCCCCAAAGGGAACCAAGCACGGTGGACAGGACCACACCAAGTCCTGTTAACAACCCACACTGCTGTCAAAATAGAAGGACGAGGAACCTGGGTACATCACACACACTGTAAGAAGGCTCCGACACCAGCCCCAACTCCAAGCAGCAGCACCCCAACAGACTAGGTCGGAACTGTGTTGAGTAGGGTGTTAAAGGCAAGGCCTACCCTTTCGACACTCGGAACCGTCAACCTCTCGCCTCTTGCTGATCCTGCCGACTACACCAATTTCTGTGGTGGAATTTTGAATAAACAGCAAGTCAGACGTGATTAAAAGAGTAATTTAATAAAGAAAATAAGGCATACAAAACACAGCTGTGTGAGAGCTAATGCTCTAAGCAAAAGTTCTAAAGGGGTAGACTGGCTCTGCTCCTTATACCTAAACTTCACATCCTGGAAGGGATGTCCTGTCATCCTGTATACCCATTTCCTGCTCCTTGTTGCACTAAGCACTTCTGCACATATCAGGATGCTCTGTTCCACCAGGACAGACACAGTTTGCTAGATCCTCTTTATCAGGATTAGTCGCACGACACATGCAAGATCACGAAGCAGCTGATTCAGCAGTCGTTCTGTTCACACAATATACAAAGACAGAATGTGCAGACTAAACTATTCATATAGGATTACATAGAGAAAGGATTAACATGATTATATATGAATCAAATGATAATACATGATCGAATAATAATTTCCATCACACTAGAAACAGACCTCCAGGCCCAAGAGGTCACACAGTCGTGCCCAGCAAAGTAGTGCTGGGCCAGGGCACACTTCATGCACTTTGTGCCTTTAAATAATACTACAACCAGATTTCCAAGCCCAAGAGGTCACACAGTCATGCCCAGCAAAGTAGCTCTGGGCCTGGGCACACTTCACGCAGTTTGACCCTTTGAATAATACTACAACCAGACTTCCAGGCCCAATAGGTCACACAGTCGTGCCCAACAAAGTAGTGCTGGGCCAGGGCACACTTCATGCACTTTGTGCGTTTAAATAATACTACAGCCAGATTTCCAAGCCCAAGAGGTCACACAGTCATGCCCAGCTAAGTAGCTCTGGGCCTGGGCACAATTCACGCAGTTTGACCCTTTAAATAAAACTAGAAACAGACTTCCTGGCCCAAGAGGTCACACAGTCATACTCAGCAAGGTTGCGTTAAACCTGGGCACACTTCACGCAGTTTGACCATTTAAATAAAACTAGAAACAGACTTCCAGGCCCAAGAGGTCACACAGTCATGCCCAGCAAAGTAGCTCTGGGCCTGGGCACACTTCACGCAGTTTGACCCTTTAGATAATACTACAACCAGACTTCCAGGCCCAAGAGGTCACACAGTCATGCCCAGCAAAGTAGCTCTGGGCCTGCGCACACTTTACGCAGTTTGACCCTTTGACCATTTTTGGCAGATTTCACCACGTTATTACGAACGTGGATACGTTATCTTAGAATTATAAGCAGTGTGAGATGTGAAGCTAAGTGAAGCACATGTGCAGAATTTCTAACAATAGCCTGTTTTGTATAGCCTGGCTAACTGACCAATCAGTGAAATGAAATGTGGTTGCTGAGCCTGTTGCAGCTGGGTCAATTTAATTTGATTTCATTGTGTTTAATTTTAAACTCAGCTGCGTGCCATGAGACACAAGTTTATCTGAGCATTTTTTGTTTTAATGCCGGCTTAACCTAGCCATGTTTTACAGTTATCTTGAAATAATTAAGGTTCATCGCTAGAGGGTGCTGTTCATCTTTTTTTTCTTTTTCTTTTTTGTATTATTGATCAGGAAAAAACTATAAAATAGATGAGGTGGACGTTTTCTATGTATCATATGGAATTTGAGTAGATGAGTGAATGTTACTATGTAAATGTATAAGAATTTGTGGATAAGATTATTATGAGATTATTTATAATCAAACGACTACACTGTACAACCACATCTTCCTTTTATTTACATATTATACAGATATTTACAGATATTTATATTTTACTTACAGAGCAGCTCCTCATTGGTTCGGCTCAGAAGCTTCTTTTCGATGTCCTCTTTCTCCAGGTACTCCTGCAGGTTAGGCATCTCCTCCGCCAACCGCCTGAGGGCAGAAGAGACGTGGTGTGACGCGTAGCCTGCTGTTAAAGGCTACAGATATAGTACATCTGTGAGGCTAACAGCGCTTATTATATGAAGCCTTATAGAGGTCATATGGAATGATCTCATTCGATCAACCCTAATGTAACCCTTACAAACTTTCATGAACTCATTTGAATAACACTACCATAGCCCTTAAGAATTTTCCTAAAATGTTTTAGGATGTTCTGAACAGAGTATCTCTTAAAGGTTAAATCCCTTGCAGGTCTTAGTCCTGCTCATCCCACATGCTGATGTGTGAGTGAAACAGTGCATAGGTGTAGAGACCTGGACTTGGCGAGATGCAGGCCTATCCTCTCAGTCTGGTGCTATTCTGTTACTAGAGGACCTGAACACGCTTCTCCAACAGCACGTTCTTCTGGGCCTGATGACAACACGCACACACATGCACCCGCACACACACGGGCACACATACAGACATACAGATACTGTTTAATTTCTTCACATCTGTAGATACACTAGCATAAGTTGATATATACGTTTATGAGTTTGATTATGAGCTGATTTCAACTTGACAGGTACAGAGTATATAGTATACATAGAGAGTGCATAGTTTTACCAGGTTGAGTGCTACAGATTCTTGTGATGAAAGGTGACAAACCCAGCGATATGAAGAAAACAAGTACTGGGTTAGTCCCTTAAAGGTTTAAAGGAGTCTCCCTTAAAGGTCTTAGTCCTGCTCATACCACATGCTGATGTGTGAGTGAAACAGTGCAGAGGTGTAGAGACCTGGACTTGGCGACATGCAGGTCTTTCCTGGCAATTAGTGCTGCATTCTGCTGCAGGAGAACCAGAACATGCTTCTCCCCACACACACACACGGGCACACATACAGGTGCGCACATATACACAGATACACATTCTGTTTAATTTCTTCACATCTGCAGACTAGAGTAAGCTGAGGGTATAGTGTTAAACCAGGTACTACATAAACAGTATATAGTATATATACAGAGGATATAGTGTTAAACCAGGAACTACTTACAGAGTATATAGTATACATACAGAGTATATAGTTTTACCAAAAGATCATGCTGATCTTTGATCTCCTGGTTCTTTATCTCCAGCACCACTTTCAGACTCATAATGTCCTCCTCTATGGGCTGGTTTAACACACACACACACAAACGTGCACACGCGCACACGCACACACACACGAATCATCACTACAGCCAGTACAATGGAAAGGCGGGAATGTGTACTGAATGTGTACTGACGTTATAAGTGAAAGGTGGAGGTACTGGTGGATGTGTACTGAGACTATAAGGGATCTCTACCTGCAGTGACAGTCTGAGCTTCTCAAGTTCTTCCTCCAGAGATTTCTTCTCCTGTTCACAGGCCATTTTCATATCTGCCAGAGCAAGTATCATTACTGCTGGATATATATATATATATATATATATATATATATATATATATATATATATATATATATATATATATATATATATATATATATACAACACAGATTGTATATACTACATAATTACTACTGGATATATAAAATATAATATATATAGTACTATACATATATTAGTATCACTTTTATTGGAGCCTAAAGGCTAACATTCATTATTAGTTATGTTAGTATTATTGCATTTCCATAGTACTTACTCTTGATGGACCTGTTATGCTCCTCCTCCTCCTGCTGTTTCTGCAGGAGCTCTGTCTCCTCCTGCTGTTTGTGTTTCAGCATCTCCTGAAGAACCTGCAGCTCCGTCTGCTTCTGCAACCTCAACTCCTTCAGCTGCTCCAACAAACCGTTCTCCAACTCCTGCTTCTCACACCGCAAACACTCCAATCGGGCCACAGGCCCCACTACTGACACAGAACCACACACACACACACACACACAAAGAGAGACAAACAGAAAGACACATAGACATATGAAATTAGAAAGCCATATAGTGTAGAAATAGATTGATGTTATTCAGGGACCTCATTTATAAAACTTTGTGGATTCCAAAATGAAAGTGTGTGTATTCTGCACAAATAACAGGAAATGGCATATACCCCCCCAAAAATTAGATTTCTAAAGCCTCGAATATGAATTATTGGGAGATAGAGGCGACAGTGCAGCGCTAAAGACAAAAAAGGAATTTTAACCACAGGTATGAGTGGCAGCACCAGCAACCGCAGGTGTGAGTGGCATTATATTTACATTTACCCTCCACATCCTTTGTGTCTGTGTATTCGTCCTCGATGCGTCCAGCACACCATCTCCAGAAACGCCTCATTTTTCCTCTGTCCTCTTCAGTGTCTTTCCACAGACTGATCTGTAAAGGTGTTCATGGGATTCCCCTCACGTGTGACATTGGGCCACAGGACATATGGGGTTCTAAAGTTCCAAGAGTGTAGATGAGTTGTTTTTCTTTGAATTTCCTAATTTCATTGACTCTACCTCAACCTGGATTGATTAACCATGTACGGCTCACCGGAGACTGTGATACATATAACATCCCAAAGTGTACTTAATTCTGAGCAAAATCTAACTAGCCTCATTACTGCTGAACTATGAGGGGCCATTTAGGGAGAAATCAGGGAAACACTACTTGTACATACATATGAAACATTTTCACATAAATAGCCTACTACTTACATTTGTGTATAATAATTTAAACTTGCATATACACGCACTTGCCCACTCAATCCCTGGTGCGTAAACATAGGGTTGCACTATGCTTATGTTGGTATGGGGGTGTCTGTGTGTATATAACCATTTTCAGTGCGCCCGGAAGTCATTTCATTGTAATTTCAAGGCAGATATTTAACATGTGTACAGTGCGTATAATAGACAGAGGAAGACTGTTGAACTATTAATATTAGGACAGTTATTGACATTTGTGTAATAAGTAGTGCTTCTCTTAATGACAAATGTAACTGTTTTCCCATATAGAACTGTGTGCTTTATATTGTTTGGAAGAACTTTTTCTTCTCATTTAGAAATATGTGGACTAAGTGCTCAGATTGTCTTATTATTTATTATGCTCAGTCTTTCATTGCGTATAATTTTAAACTCAGCTGCGTGCCATAAGACACAAGTTAATCTGAGCCTTTTTTGTTCTAACGCCGACTTAACCTAGCCATGTTTTACAGTTATCTTGAAATAATTGAGGTTCATCGCTAGAGGGTGGTGTTCATCTTTTTTTCTTTTCTTTTTTTGTATTATTGTTTAGGGAAAAACTATAAAATAGATGAGGTGGACGTTTTCTATGTATCATATGGAATTTGAGTATATGAGTGAATGTTACTATGTAAATGTATAAGAATTTGTGGATAAAATTATTATGAGATTATTTATAATCAAACAACTACACTATACAACCACATCTTCCTTTTATTTACATATTATACAGATATTTACATTTTATTTACAGAGCAGCTCCTCATTGGTTCGGCTCAGAAGCTTCTTTTCGATGTCCTCTTTCTCCAGGTACTCCTGCAGATTAGGCATCTCCTCCGACAACCGCCTGAGGGCAGAAGAGACGTGGTGTGAATCGTAGCCTGCTGTTAAAAGCTACAGATATAGTACATCTGTGAGGTTAACAGAGGCTAACAACCCCTGAACAGACTTTCTACTCCCAAGGGGCCCAGAGATATTTACCAATAAAGTGCTACGCTCCAGACGGATGAGCGAGAAGCGCATGCGCAATTGCAACGAATTGGAGGAGGAAGTTTAAACAAACGCGCTGACTTTGAATACTCACATCTAGGCCGGGCCAGGTCCAAATGGCCTGCAACTCGGTGCGCATCACCTCCATGACTGTCCCTAACGAACGCCACCTGCCACGCATTCGTCCCATCCCTGGCGGCTTTAAAAAATCGTAGCGTGAAAACGGTGGGTCCGATCCGCGTGCCACTCGAAGTCGATTACAGGGGAGATGCAGCCCTTTCCAAAGAGCCCTGAACAGACTTTCTACTCCGACGTCCATCGCTAGCACCGGCTGAAAGCTGAGTTCCAGAGCTTTTCAACGAGCCCCCGTGCGTCTCTCTTCTCCAAAGTAGCGGAGATATATGAAAGGATAAAAGGGGAAAAGAATAAAATGCGCACCGGTTTCAAATTCGCAGGCTACCTGCGCTGAAGGCGTGGAAAACGAGCACGTGACCGAAAGGCTTCCGTACCCGATGGGTCCAGCTCTCGTGCCCAGTTGGTAGCTCGAAGGCTGTGCATATTCGATGCTGCACGGCCCCTGGGGCTCATGTTTTCAAGGGTCGAAGTGCGCACGTGCCGATGACCGGCAACCTAGCTCCGTGCCTGGGCACAATTCGGGCACTTTGATCCCCTTCAAGTGAATGGATAGATGGGAAAAAACATACTGCCAGGCCCACCGTGTCACATCAACCATGCAGGGCAAAGTGGCTTCGTCCCTGGGCACACTTTCTTGTGATTTGAGCCTTTAAATAATACAGGATCCAGACTTCCAATGCTCTCTAAATCACATGCCCGGCAAAGTAGCCTTAAACCTGGACACACAATGGAGACCATTTGACCTGTTAAATCATACTACAACCAGACTTCCAGGCCCACCAGGTCACACAGTCATGCCCAGCAAAGGAGCTCTGGGCCTGGGCACACTTCACGCAGTTTGACCCTTTAAATAATACTACAACCAGACTTCCAGGCCCAAGAGGTCACACAGTCATGCCCAGCAAAGTAGCTCTGGGCCTGGGCACACTTCACGCAGTTTTACCGTTTAAATAAAACTAGAAACAGACTTCCTGGCCCAAGAGGTCACACAGTCATGCCCAGCAAAGTAGTGCTGGGCCAGGGCACACTTCATGCACTTTGTGCCTTTAAATAATACTATAACCAGACTTCCAAACCCAAGAGGTCACAGAGTCATGCCCAGCAAAGTCGCTATGGGCCTGGGCAGACCATGCAGTTTGACCCTTTAACCAAAACTAGAAAGAGACCTCCAAGCCCAGGAGGTCACAGAATCATACCCAGTAAAGTAGCTAGCTAGCTATCCAGCTACCGGAAGCACGGTTAACAGTGCAGCCGGTAGCTAGCTAGCTAGCTAGCAGCTCAGTAACCGTACAAATTCGCTTGCTGCTGAAAACTGTCAAGTTGTATTTATAGCTTTCATTTTAGTTCTCTCAGCTTATTTATTTGTTTTTGTTTTTTTTAGGGAAGTTCAATAATTTCTTAGAAATCTTGGAACATTTTGCCAGTTGGCTTCTAGGAAAGCCTTTCTGCGCACAGACAATAAACACAACCCAGAATTCCTCAAACAGGAATGAATCTACTAATTTACAACACGGTTTAGTAACATTTCAGGCACATGAGTGGAGGAACTAGCAAATTCTAAATGATGAAATCGAAGCTGATAAAAATCCATGAAAATTTAAACTGGTCATGAAAAAATGCTTGTGAATTGAAAATGTAAGTGATCGTTATCTGGAAAAGAAAGGATTAAAACAGTCTTGATTTGATACATTTAAAAAAATGAAATATCAAGTTTTATCATTCGTGACCAAGGGAGTTTCTATGAGGGTGTAAACAACAAACGCATGTAAACTAAAAACTACAGTGGCATATAATTAAATAATTTGAGTAACTTTGTGTCACGTCATTTAACGTTTAACTCAAGCCATTTTTGTTACCGGACTCTTATCACTTAACATTAGTAACTGTTTTAGTTGCCTTGTTTATCCAATAACATTCATTAATTAATCAATCGTTTAACCCAAGCAATTTTCATTACTTCCGCCTCTCGAGGCAAAATGTCAATCAGAACGTTGCGCCCGCAAACTTCAAATAAACGATAAATAAGGCGAGTAATAAAAATGGATAAAGTTGAAAGATAAGTTGATTAAACTTGAGTCAAATAAAACTACTTATCAGTCAAAGCGTCAATTCATATGCATTTTATTGACTCTAAATTTAATTTACGTGCATTTTAATCAGCCATATTTTTGATGTACAGACCTGAGTTTTGTCGTTGAAGAGAATAAAAGAATCCGTCGTGTAAACTTACGCCATCTGCAGGCTGAGATGGTGTTGGCGTGACCCGGATGTGACATTTGCCAAGCTGATGACATATCGCGATATTAATTGTGAGATTTCCTTACCATCTTTGCTCTTCGCAGAAGGGCACTGTGCGGCCGAACAGCGTAAGGAGTGGACTCCTTGGTAGACGTTTCGACCAGTGTTTCGCCCGATTTTACTACAAAGGTGTGAGGAATGTTTTCTTGGCACACCATGGGTCCTCTGAAATCGGTAGACATTTGAACAGAAGGGCTTACCTATGTATTGTGACCAAGTGCATCCCTTCATGCAGCTGCTTAAATTATGGCAGAAGGACACTTTCAACAAGACAAGAAACCCTGCCGCAAGGGTTGTATAATCACGGATTTGTTCCAGTATCAAGACAGCAAATTTTCAATGTTTCCCTGGCCTTCACAGTCCCCAGATCTTAATCCTATAGAACATCCCTGGGTAAAGGTATAAAACAGCAGTTTAGAACATGTCAGTCCCTCCATGTAATTTGAGAGAAAATATCCTATGAAGATTGGACCAAGATTCCTGCCGAGTATTTTCAGCGCATAGTGCTGTGCCAGAAAGAATTGCTGCAGTTCTGGAGGCCAAAGAAGGTCCAACATGCTATTAAATGGGTGTACTTAAGCCAGATACACTGTGTCCTATAATAGGATGTTGCTGGAACGTATGTGGATGTTGTTGGAATGGCCGCAGAGTTGCAGCAGCAGTACAGGTAGTCTGTGATCCTTTCCCCCATCCGAGTGAGTTTGCCCTGTTACACGGGGTCGAGTTATGATGTGAATGTTCAATTACACAGGATGGATTGTGGGCGACGGAACCGAACGGCCTTCAGGATTCAAGTAGAGAAAGGTGAAACTTCTCCAGCCTTTGAGTTAATCACAGGACTATTGCATAGCAATTAGGGATAACAGAACAGCTTTCGGGGGGTTTGGGTGGGGTGCCTTATCCGCCCCTTTAACAGAGTAGTCACAATTCAAATTTCCCTTGTTCCATTGTTTACAAGGCATTATACATGTGGTTTATTTATAGTGCACGGGGTAATATGCAGCGAGTCTGGTCTGTCTGCTTTGGAAGAGAAACATTTGGCCAAAAGAGCAAGACACAGCCAGGAGGATGATTGGTAAGAGCAGATCATAATATGCACCTTAAAGCTGTACACTACAGCTAGGTCCTGTTCCATGACTGCATATATAAATTTACTACTGACATTGTCATTTGTATCTGGCCATTTACAGTGCACTCTTGCTCAATGCAGCACTTGAAGCTGATTTTCCATTGTGTAGTTATTATGTTCAAGAGATGTTTGACCCGGTCAGGGTGACACACTTTAGTGAGGGCAGCAGTATCCTAGAGGACACTACAGACAGTGACGGAGACATCTCAGAGCGCGAGGTGAGAGGTTGAGTTTTTTGTTACTCTCTCTACGACATACTTTTCATGCCAGGTACTATTGTCCAGTTCAGCCCAATTTAATTTACTGCCTTGTATTATCATATATAAATTGCTGAACGATCGATATATATATATATATAGAGGTTGGAAATTGGTTGTGTAAAAATGAATTGTGATTGTTAAGCCACACAGATGTAAGTGGACATCAAGGGAAAAAATAGTGTGGGTGCCAAGTATGGTGATTGTATCTTTAAAGCTGTAGGAAATGTTACTTTCAGAATGTTTGTGAGATTAAAAAAAAAAAAAAAAAGATATAATTACTATCCATGGTGGAATTGAATGTGTTGCAGACAACATAGGCAGGGATTAGACTGAAAAATATCAGAGTATTCTTAGTGCCGTTTATTGCTGTTGTCAGAGGTTATGCAGCCATATCCTCCCTAGCAAGTATGACTTCTTCTTCTAACTGTTTGGCCACCTGCAGACACAAGTACCGTTTTGAGCAATACTTAATTACATCTACTCCAAATGCATATTTAATTGCATTGTTAGTATTTATGCAAAACAAGTGTTTGGATTGCCCTGCTCCATTGCAGACTTTCTCACTCTAGCAAATGCGGCTTCCACCTCCTCAATCAGTTGATCCGCATCATTTTCATAGGAAACATCATCATTGTTCCTCAAACATCTTTTACTAATCTTAAAATTCACATCTGGATCTCGCATCTTTCTGTAAGAATCCAGTGTCAACTGCAACTATGAGGAGAAACAGTGTTAAGCAATATTTAATTACATCTACTTGAAATGCATAGTTCATAGCATTGTGAGAATTTGTGGAAAACAAGTGTTAGGATTGCTCTGCTCCACTGCAGACTTTCTCACTCTAGCAAAGATGGCTTCCACGTCCTCAATATATTTATCCCAGTCATTGTCATGGAAAATCTGAGTCTTTTCAGGAAACATCATGACATTCATATGTGGAGGTTCTGTCTTTTTGGAAGAGTCCAGTTCCACCTGTAGATATGAGTAGAAATATTGTTGACCAGTATTTAAATACATTTAATTGAAATATGACTTTAATTACATTTTGATACATTTGTAATTTATCATTTGTATTGGACTGGAAAGGAAACAAATACAATTTTTTATCGCATATCCATTATCACATAGCCTGCAGGCCTAATGATGTAAAAATGTGCCCCCAAATGTTCAACAGAAATAACAGGACCTGACACACTAAGGTACCGTAGACCCATTCAAATTGTGCTATTGGAACAATAAATTCCAATGCATTCAGTCATTTTAGCTAGTGTTGATTTTGATTCTCGCCACAATTATACTAATAATCAGCGTTACAACTCAGCATGCAAAGTCACCGAACAGTCGACTGTTAATTCTATAGTAAGGAGAATGTAAAACAAACAAACAAAAAACCCACCAACGGTATTTTTTTTCCTGTAACTGACAAAGATTACGTATGCTAAATGTATGTGTCCTAAATATATTCTAAATACATTTACATTAGTGGTTTTAATTAATTTCTCCAACATTTGTTGAAATGCATTTGTAATTTATATTCAGAGACATTTCAGTAAGTACAAGCATTAAATTAGCATCACTGTTCACCATAGCTGTTTTTCCATTTTTTGTGGCTTTTGTCCCTTGCCTCAGTATGGCTTTAAATCATTTGTCTTGGTTCTACTTTACTTACTATGGCTGATTCAGTTGTCTGAGTAGTCAAGTCATTCTTCGTTAAATGGTTTGTTCTAGTATCTGTTTAAAAAGTAACAGAAAATGTCTTATTAGCATTGTATAGATACTTAGAACACTTCTACGTAGATCTCTCTCTCTCAGACACACACACAGTTCATCCAAGTGGTGGCTGTGGTCAGAACTTACCCTTAAAGAAGTCATCATCTGAGGTGGAGTTCCTTCTATTAACACCCTTCCGACAACAGCAAGTGAAGAATAGCACAAGTTGTGTGAATGTTCTGGCAGGGATCTGGGCTCGTGTCTTTTCATTTTTCTTCTTCCTATATTGACCAAATATCCCATGGTTTTCCTTTTCATACTTCTCAGAAGGAACAGGTTCCTTGCATCTTGGATTACAGTAGTAACTACTGGACTGACCCATAATAAATTTTGTTTTGAAAATCCAACTGTAACCGGCACTACTTGATAACAGAAGAGATCGTTTGGGTAAAACAGAAATGTGATCTGTAGACTAAAATTGGTTCACAGAAATTGCTCATTTGAAAAATCTGTTCTTTGACTACATCATAATTGCATAATTGATGCGGATGCATTATGACATCGCACGTCACGTCTGCAATAGATTTAGATTTACACCAACTTTAAAGAGAAAATGATGATTAGCAAATGTAGTTGCTAGTGATTGTCTAGTGATTGCAAGCAACGACTATTCGTGCTCTGCATTCTTGCGTATTTATTTATGCTAGGCTGTACATAACGCAGCCTTAAAAACATGGGATAGAAATCCCCATGTAACACAATTCAGGTTCTGTCCAAATACATGGCTAGCTAGCAAGTTATTTTACAATCCCATTTAGCACATATATCGCCACGAATGTCCTGAACAAAACACGCTGTACCTAATCCCCATAAATGACATATCTCTCACTGAATAAAAACTTGTATGCTTCAACAGTATACAGTGGGAGAAATGGCGATCACCTTTAAAAGGATTTCTTACTGTAGGCCTATTATAAACAACATGGAGGAAATTAAAATAAAAATACTTCAGTTAGACCGTGGACACAGGCTGCTAATAAATCAAGTAAATGAAACTGGATGGACTGCTTAATTATGTAACAACACAACATTTATGGTGACGAGGATGTTTCACACATACACTCTTAAGTGATGCTGACCTCAATATCCACATTTCACATTGTTACTGTACCACTGTAGATGAACCTAAACCTCACATTCTCGTCACGTTGATAAGCTTTTTGAAAGTTCCGCTCTGCACGTCTCTGAAAAGCAGGCGAGTTCATCTCCTGGAAACATAAAAGCATGACACTAATGTAAATCTTTCACTTTGTTCTTATATGCGAGTTGTCAATAATTCAAAATTCTTGTTAAAACTGTGGAACTCTGTTGCAGCTCACTCTCTCTGTTTTGCATTGCCAGATCGCTGAACAGGAGCATGTCCGGCTTTGACACACGTGCCCTGCGCTGACCAGTACCGCCAGCAACCACAACACGTGGAGACGTAATCCTCTTTAACTACTTGTCCTTCCTCCATGTATATACACTCAAAACTCCAGTTTAGAGTGGTTAATGGCACTTACGCCAGCACACTGTACCGGTTTGATCACCTGTAGTCAGAGATGCACGGACCCGTTGGTGCGTATGCGTAACTCGGAGCGGGTGCTGCTCTCCAAGGTTATGCTGCTGCTTACTGTCACTCTCTCACGAGCACAAGTCCTCGTCTACTTTAACAAGGCTAAGTCACTGATAATGTAATAACAAACATGTTTGACAAAATACTAGGTCATGGTTTGCAGTCTAAAGTCCTTCTGACTTGCTGAGAGTTAGCCTGATTTGATTTAGCTTGTTCTTAACCTTTGTTTAGTATGTTACATAAAAGCTCATGGAAATATTTCAGATGTAACATAAATGTACCTGACCATTTTCACTGAAAGAGACTGGTAGCTACAGGATTACATGAAGCTACAATCAGAATCGATTTCTAGTCACCGAGCATTATTGTTGTGAATAATTAGAATTTAAATTAATTCATATTTTGTTAATTATGTAAATAAGTTACAATCTTGGAAGATAGTTTGCATTCTGTTTCTATATGACAGTTATATATTTTTTTGTTTGTTTGTTTGTTTTCTTAGTGTAAATCATGATCTTATAGTTTGTTTTCTAAGTGTGTTTCCAAATTGCCTTTGACTGCTGTATGCCTAATTGCAGCATTTAACCCCTCATTTCGTCTCTAATTTTTGACATGTACTCTTGTCTTGCATAAGTGGAAAGTCGATCAGCCCCCGTTTAAAAATGGTGAGCTTTTACTGTCACGTTAATAACATCACGCACGCGCACACCTAATGCTTTGACTGTCCTGCACTTTAAATATCTTCTGCACATAATGGAGGGTGTGCATAGTTACCAGTTCCCTTCGTGCAAAAGGGTTGTCTTAGGTTACTGTAAAGTCTAACGCACATTTGGAATCCTTTCTTTTGCTGAGATGTTACTAGCTCACATGATACTCAAAAATGAGCACAATCATCGAAATGCGGACATCATTGGGTACAGGGGTGCCTAGCCATAGTCATGAATAACTGAATATAAAAGGCTGAACAATCTACTATAAGCAATTGCATATTTCATTAGGTTTTTGTTTTTTTTTAATAGGCTGTAGTAACTTCAGGAGCTCAGGCAGGGGAACATTAATATTTATGAGTGGCTATGCCACACCCACTGAAATAAAAGCTGAGGATGTCATTGCAGAGGTAGGAGAAGCCAGAGCAGAATATTACAGAATATTACATTATTACATTGCTTGAATAGTGGCTCTGTCTGCCCTGGGGGTATTATTGAAACCCAAAGGCTGAAAGGATGGGGAGAGAGAGAGAGAGAGAGAGAGAGAGAGAGAGAGAGAGCGAGCATGTGTGAACATATTCTTGTCACTGTACGGCTCCTCCCCCCAAACGTCTCCCCGTGTGTGTTTGCGTGTGTTCATCCGTGTGGCCACGCCCCCTTGTGTTTCACGCCTGCTCTTCGTTGTGTTGTTATTGTTTGCGTATATAAGTCCTTTGTGTAAACATTAACGTTGTCAGTGTTTGATCCCACGATAGCCTTAGTGCTACGTTGTCTTCCATGTCTCTAAATAAACATCGCTGTATGCATCACGGCTCCTCTTTTGTATCCTGCCAAGCCTCCCTGCGTTACAATTATGATCAAATTTGATAAAATACTAGGTCATAGTTTGCAGTCTGAAGTATTTTTGACCTGCTGAGAGTTAGCCTGATTTGATTTAGCCTGTTCCTAACCTTTGTTTAGTATGTTGCGTAAAAGCTCATGGAAATATTTCAGATGTAACATACATGTAATTGACCTAGTAGAGCAAAATTACAGAATTGTAAGGAAGAAGTGACGTTCTTGGGGCATATCATTAAGGGAAAAATACACACGGGCTGTCTCAAAACTGAGCACAAGCCATAATTTTGCTACCTAAACCATAGTGGCATACTCCCCTCTTACTGTTTTAGTCCCACACGCAGTACACCAAATACTGCAGGACCAAAGAGTGTCACACTTATCAGCCCAATGGTAGCTGAGATACCACACTACCCTCTTAGATATGCCTAATATAACTGTCAAAAGGTGTATAACACTGAACCCAGCTACACTCCTTCCTACGGAGGAGGATGGAGATCCACAAGACTGCACAGCAGTCTTAGCTTAAGTATGTACACCGCAGGTTGATCTCTTTGAAGAAGCCATAAGTAACCCAGACCTATGCCTCTATGTGGATGGGTCAGCAAGCAGGGACGACACAGGGGTCAATAGGGCGGCATACGCGGCAGTAACAGATCATGAAATACTTGAAACAGAAGTATTACCATCCTCCTATTCAGCGCAGGCTGCTGAACCAGTAGCACTGACGGAAGCATGCCAATTAGCTGCAGACAAAACTGTTAATGATTTTGGAGCCATATGGAAACATAGGCAATTCCTGACAAGCTCGGGTAAATATATTAGACATCACCATCTTGCTAGAAGCCATTTTGCTGCCAAAGACAATTGCAGTTGTTAAGTGTGCAGCTCACAGGACTACAGAAGACCAAATCAGCAAGGGGAATAATTTTGTAGATAGAGTAACAAAGGCAGCTGCAACTAACACCGCTGTGCAAGCAATACAGGAAACCGCTGCTACCCCGCATGCCACATTACGGGAGATTCAGTCAGGGGCTACCGCCACCGAACGCACCAGGTGGAGACAACTAGACTGCGCAGTGTACGATGGTGCTTGGACACACACACCTACGGGCAAACCTTGCCTAGCCAAATCATACATGCAGGGCCTAATCAGAATTGCTCATGGGCGTAGCCATATGAGCAAAGGGGGAATCGTGGACAGCATATTAAAGTTGCGCCAGAACTCACAATACTTACCCAAAACTTTTGTTCCAGCTGTCTTGTTTGTGCGCAGCACTCCCCAAAGGGAACCAAGCACGGTGGACAGGACCACACCAAGTCCTGTTAACAACCCACACTGCTGTCAAAATAGAAGGACGAGGAACCTGGGTACATCACACACACTGTAAGAAGGCTCCGACACCAGCCCCAACTCCAAGCAGCAGCACCCCAACAGACTAGGTCGGAACTGTGTTGAGTAGGGTGTTAAAGGCAAGGCCTACCCTTTCGACACTCGGAACCGTCAACCTCTCGCCTCTTGCTGATCCTGCCGACTACACCAATTTCTGTGGTGGAATTTTGAATAAACAGCAAGTCAGACGTGATTAAAAGAGTAATTTAATAAAGAAAATAAGGCATACAAAACACAGCTGTGTGAGAGCTAATGCTCTAAGCAAAAGTTCTAAAGGGGTAGACTGGCTCTGCTCCTTATACCTAAACTTCACATCCTGGAAGGGATGTCCTGTCATCCTGTATACCCATTTCCTGCTCCTTGTTGCACTAAGCACTTCTGCACATATCAGGATGCTCTGTTCCACCAGGACAGACACAGTTTGCTAGATCCTCTTTATCAGGATTAGTCGCACGACACATGCAAGATCACGAAGCAGCTGATTCAGCAGTCGTTTTGTTCACACAATATACAAACACAGAATGTGCAGACTAAACTATTCATATAGGATTACATAGAAAAAGGATTAACATGATTATATATGAATCACATGATAATACATGATCGAATAATAATTTCCATCACACTAGAAACAGACCTCCAGGCCCAAGAGGTCACACAGTCGTGCCCAGCAAAGTAGTGCTGGGCCAGGGCACACTTCATACACTTTGTGCCTTTAAATAATACTACAACCAGATTTCCAAGCCCAAGAGGTCACACAGTCATGCCCAGCAAAGTAGCTCTGGGCCTGGGCACACTTCACGCAGTTTGACCCTTTGAATAATACTACAACCAGACTTCCAGGCCCAATAGGTCACACAGTCGTGCCCAACAAAGTAGTGCTGGGCCAGGGCACACTTCATGCACTTTGTGCGTTTAAATAATACTACAGCCAGATTTCCAAGCCCAAGAGGTCACACAGTCATGCCCAGCTAAGTAGCTCTGGGCCTGGGCACAATTCACGCAGTTTGACCCTTTAAATAAAACTAGAAACAGACTTCCTGGCCCAAGAGGTCACACAGTCATACTCAGCAAGGTTGCGTTAAACCTGGGCACACTTCACGCAGTTTGACCATTTAAATAAAACTAGAAACAGACTTCCAGGCCCAAGAGGTCACACAGTCATGCCCAGCAAAGTAGCTCTGGGCCTGGGCACACTTCACGCAGTTTGACCCTTTAGATAATACTACAACCAGACTTCCAGGCCCAAGAGGCCACACAGTCATGCCCAGCAAAGTAGCTCTGGGCCTGGGCACACTTGACGCAGTTTGACCCTTTAAATAATACTAAAACCAGACTTCCAGGCCCAAGAGGTCACACAGTCAGGCCCAGCAAAGTAGCTCTGGGCCTGGGCACACTTCATGCAGTTTGACCCTTTAAATAAAACTAGAAACAGACTTCCTGGCCCAAGAGGTCACACAGTCATGCCCAGCAAAGTAGCTCTGGGCCTGGGCACACTTCACGCAGTTTGACCATTTAAATAAAACTAGAAACAGACTTCCAGGCCCAAGAGGTCACACAGTCATGCCCAGCAAAGTAGCTCTGGGCCTGGGCACACTTCACGCAGTTTGACCCTTTAGATAATACTACAACCAGACTTCCAGGCCCAAGAGGTCACACAGTCATGCCCAGCAAAGTAGCTCTGGGCCTGGGCACACTTGACGCAGTTTGACCCTTTGACCATTTTTGGCAGATTTCACCACGTTATTACGAACGTGGATACGTTATCTTAGAATTATAAGCAGTGTGAGATGTGAAGCTAAGTGAAGCACATGTGCAGAATTTCTAACAATAGCCTGTTTTGTATAGCCTGGCTAACTGACCAATCAGTGAAATGAAATGTGGTTGCTGAGCCTGTTGCAGCTGGGTCAATTTAATTTGGTTTCATTGTGTTTAATTTTAAACTCAGCTGCGTGCCATAAGACACAAGTTTATCTGATCATTTTTTGTTTTAATGCCGACTTAACCTAGCCATGTTTTACAGTTATGTTGAAATAATTAAGGTTCATCGCTAGAGGGTGCTGTTCATCTTTTTTTTTCTTTTTCTTTTTTGTATTATTGATCAGGAAAAAACTATAAAATAGATGAAGTGGACGCAAACCTTGCCTAGCCAAATCATACATGCAGGGCCTAATCAGAATTGCTCATGGGCGTAGCCATATGAGCAAAGGGGGAATCGTGGACAGCATATTAAAGTTGCGCCAGAACTCACAATACTTACCCAAAACTTTTGTTCCAGCTGTCTTGTTTGTGCGCAGCACTCCCCAAAGGGAACCAAGCACGGTGGACAGGACCACACCAAGTCCTGTTAACAACCCACACTGCTGTCAAAATAGAAGGACGAGGAACCTGGGTACATCACACACACTGTAAGAAGGCTCCGACACCAGCCCCAACTCCAAGCAGCAGCACCCCAACAGACTAGGTCGGAACTGTGTTGAGTAGGGTGTTAAAGGCAAGGCCTACCCTTTCGACACTCGGAACCGTCAACCTCTCGCCTCTTGCTGATCCTGCCGACTACACCAATTTCTGTGGTGGAATTTTGAATAAACAGCAAGTCAGACGTGATTAAAAGAGTAATTTAATAAAGAAAATAAGGCATACAAAACACAGCTGTGTGAGAGCTAATGCTCTAAGCAAAAGTTCTAAAGGGGTAGACTGGCTCTGCTCCTTATACCTAAACTTCACATCCTGGAAGGGATGTCCTGTCATCCTGTATACCCATTTCCTGCTCCTTGTTGCACTAAGCACTTCTGCACATATCAGGATGCTCTGTTCCACCAGGACAGACACAGTTTGCTAGATCCTCTTTATCAGGATTAGTCGCACGACACATGCAAGATCACGAAGCAGCTGATTCAGCAGTCGTTCTGTTCACACAATATACAAAGACAGAATGTGCAGACTAAACTATTCATATAGGATTACATAGAGAAAGGATTAACATGATTATATATGAATCAAATGATAATACATGATCGAATAATAATTTCCATCACACTAGAAACAGACCTCCAGGCCCAAGAGGTCACACAGTCGTGCCCAGCAAAGTAGTGCTGGGCCAGGGCACACTTCATGCACTTTGTGCCTTTAAATAATACTACAACCAGATTTCCAAGCCCAAGAGGTCACACAGTCATGCCCAGCAAAGTAGCTCTGGGCCTGGGCACACTTCACGCAGTTTGACCCTTTGAATAATACTACAACCAGACTTCCAGGCCCAATAGGTCACACAGTCGTGCCCAACAAAGTAGTGCTGGGCCAGGGCACACTTCATGCACTTTGTGCGTTTAAATAATACTACAGCCAGATTTCCAAGCCCAAGAGGTCACACAGTCATGCCCAGCTAAGTAGCTCTGGGCCTGGGCACAATTCACGCAGTTTGACCCTTTAAATAAAACTAGAAACAGACTTCCTGGCCCAAGAGGTCACACAGTCATACTCAGCAAGGTTGCGTTAAACCTGGGCACACTTCACGCAGTTTGACCATTTAAATAAAACTAGAAACAGACTTCCAGGCCCAAGAGGTCACACAGTCATGCCCAGCAAAGTAGCTCTGGGCCTGGGCACACTTCACGCAGTTTGACCCTTTAGATAATACTACAACCAGACTTCCAGGCCCAAGAGGTCACACAGTCATGCCCAGCAAAGTAGCTCTGGGCCTGCGCACACTTTACGCAGTTTGACCCTTTGACCATTTTTGGCAGATTTCACCACGTTATTACGAACGTGGATACGTTATCTTAGAATTATAAGCAGTGTGAGATGTGAAGCTAAGTGAAGCACATGTGCAGAATTTCTAACAATAGCCTGTTTTGTATAGCCTGGCTAACTGACCAATCAGTGAAATGAAATGTGGTTGCTGAGCCTGTTGCAGCTGGGTCAATTTAATTTGATTTCATTGTGTTTAATTTTAAACTCAGCTGCGTGCCATGAGACACAAGTTTATCTGAGCATTTTTTGTTTTAATGCCGGCTTAACCTAGCCATGTTTTACAGTTATCTTGAAATAATTAAGGTTCATCGCTAGAGGGTGCTGTTCATCTTTTTTTTCTTTTTCTTTTTTGTATTATTGATCAGGAAAAAACTATAAAATAGATGAGGTGGACGTTTTCTATGTATCATATGGAATTTGAGTAGATGAGTGAATGTTACTATGTAAATGTATAAGAATTTGTGGATAAGATTATTATGAGATTATTTATAATCAAACGACTACACTGTACAACCACATCTTCCTTTTATTTACATATTATACAGATATTTACAGATATTTATATTTTACTTACAGAGCAGCTCCTCATTGGTTCGGCTCAGAAGCTTCTTTTCGATGTCCTCTTTCTCCAGGTACTCCTGCAGGTTAGGCATCTCCTCCGCCAACCGCCTGAGGGCAGAAGAGACGTGGTGTGACGCGTAGCCTGCTGTTAAAGGCTACAGATATAGTACATCTGTGAGGCTAACAGCGCTTATTATATGAAGCCTTATAGAGGTCATATGGAATGATCTCATTCGATCAACCCTAATGTAACCCTTACAAACTTTCATGAACTCATTTGAATAACACTACCATAGCCCTTAAGAATTTTCCTAAAATGTTTTAGGATGTTCTGAACAGAGTATCTCTTAAAGGTTAAATCCCTTGCAGGTCTTAGTCCTGCTCATCCCACATGCTGATGTGTGAGTGAAACAGTGCATAGGTGTAGAGACCTGGACTTGGCGAGATGCAGGCCTATCCTCTCAGTCTGGTGCTATTCTGTTACTAGAGGACCTGAACACGCTTCTCCAACAGCACGTTCTTCTGGGCCTGATGACAACACGCACACACATGCACCCGCACACACACGGGCACACATACAGACATACAGATACTGTTTAATTTCTTCACATCTGTAGATACACTAGCATAAGTTGATATATACGTTTATGAGTTTGATTATGAGCTGATTTCAACTTGACAGGTACAGAGTATATAGTATACATAGAGAGTGCATAGTTTTACCAGGTTGAGTGCTACAGATTCTTGTGATGAAAGGTGACAAACCCAGCGATATGAAGAAAACAAGTACTGGGTTAGTCCCTTAAAGGTTTAAAGGAGTCTCCCTTAAAGGTCTTAGTCCTGCTCATACCACATGCTGATGTGTGAGTGAAACAGTGCAGAGGTGTAGAGACCTGGACTTGGCGACATGCAGGTCTTTCCTGGCAATTAGTGCTGCATTCTGCTGCAGGAGAACCAGAACATGCTTCTCCCCACACACACACACGGGCACACATACAGGTGCGCACATATACACAGATACACATTCTGTTTAATTTCTTCACATCTGCAGACTAGAGTAAGCTGAGGGTATAGTGTTAAACCAGGTACTACATAAACAGTATATAGTATATATACAGAGGATATAGTGTTAAACCAGGAACTACTTACAGAGTATATAGTATACATACAGAGTATATAGTTTTACCAAAAGATCATGCTGATCTTTGATCTCCTGGTTCTTTATCTCCAGCACCACTTTCAGACTCATAATGTCCTCCTCTATGGGCTGGTTTAACACACACACACACAAACGTGCACACGCGCACACGCACACACACACGAATCATCACTACAGCCAGTACAATGGAAAGGCGGGAATGTGTACTGAATGTGTACTGACGTTATAAGTGAAAGGTGGAGGTACTGGTGGATGTGTACTGAGACTATAAGGGATCTCTACCTGCAGTGACAGTCTGAGCTTCTCAAGTTCTTCCTCCAGAGATTTCTTCTCCTGTTCACAGGCCATTTTCATATCTGCCAGAGCAAGTATCATTACTGCTGGATATATATATATATATATATATATATATATATATATATATATATATATATATATATATATATATATATATATATATATACAACACAGATTGTATATACTACATAATTACTACTGGATATATAAAATATAATATATATAGTACTATACATATATTAGTATCACTTTTATTGGAGCCTAAAGGCTAACATTCATTATTAGTTATGTTAGTATTATTGCATTTCCATAGTACTTACTCTTGATGGACCTGTTATGCTCCTCCTCCTCCTGCTGTTTCTGCAGGAGCTCTGTCTCCTCCTGCTGTTTGTGTTTCAGCATCTCCTGAAGAACCTGCAGCTCCGTCTGCTTCTGCAACCTCAACTCCTTCAGCTGCTCCAACAAACCGTTCTCCAACTCCTGCTTCTCACACCGCAAACACTCCAATCGGGCCACAGGCCCCACTACTGACACAGAACCACACACACACACACACACACAAAGAGAGACAAACAGAAAGACACATAGACATATGAAATTAGAAAGCCATATAGTGTAGAAATAGATTGATGTTATTCAGGGACCTCATTTATAAAACTTTGTGGATTCCAAAATGAAAGTGTGTGTATTCTGCACAAATAACAGGAAATGGCATATACCCCCCCAAAAATTAGATTTCTAAAGCCTCGAATATGAATTATTGGGAGATAGAGGCGACAGTGCAGCGCTAAAGACAAAAAAGGAATTTTAACCACAGGTATGAGTGGCAGCACCAGCAACCGCAGGTGTGAGTGGCATTATATTTACATTTACCCTCCACATCCTTTGTGTCTGTGTATTCGTCCTCGATGCGTCCAGCACACCATCTCCAGAAACGCCTCATTTTTCCTCTGTCCTCTTCAGTGTCTTTCCACAGACTGATCTGTAAAGGTGTTCATGGGATTCCCCTCACGTGTGACATTGGGCCACAGGACATATGGGGTTCTAAAGTTCCAAGAGTGTAGATGAGTTGTTTTTCTTTGAATTTCCTAATTTCATTGACTCTACCTCAACCTGGATTGATTAACCATGTACGGCTCACCGGAGACTGTGATACATATAACATCCCAAAGTGTACTTAATTCTGAGCAAAATCTAACTAGCCTCATTACTGCTGAACTATGAGGGGCCATTTAGGGAGAAATCAGGGAAACACTACTTGTACATACATATGAAACATTTTCACATAAATAGCCTACTACTTACATTTGTGTATAATAATTTAAACTTGCATATACACGCACTTGCCCACTCAATCCCTGGTGCGTAAACATAGGGTTGCACTATGCTTATGTTGGTATGGGGGTGTCTGTGTGTATATAACCATTTTCAGTGCGCCCGGAAGTCATTTCATTGTAATTTCAAGGCAGATATTTAACATGTGTACAGTGCGTATAATAGACAGAGGAAGACTGTTGAACTATTAATATTAGGACAGTTATTGACATTTGTGTAATAAGTAGTGCTTCTCTTAATGACAAATGTAACTGTTTTCCCATATAGAATTGTGTGCTTTATATTGTTTGGAAGAACTTTTTCTTCTCATTTAGAAATATGTGGACTAAGTGCTCAGATTGTCTTATTATTTATTATGCTCAGTCTTTCATTGCGTATAATTTTAAACTCAGCTGCGTGCCATAAGACACAAGTTAATCTGAGCCTTTTTTGTTCTAACGCCGACTTAACCTAGCCATGTTTTACAGTTATCTTGAAATAATTGAGGTTCATCGCTAGAGGGTGGTGTTCATCTTTTTTTCTTTTCTTTTTTTGTATTATTGTTTAGGGAAAAACTATAAAATAGATGAGGTGGACGTTTTCTATGTATCATATGGAATTTGAGTATATGAGTGAATGTTACTATGTAAATGTATAAGAATTTGTGGATAAAATTATTATGAGATTATTTATAATCAAACAACTACACTATACAACCACATCTTCCTTTTATTTACATATTATACAGATATTTACATTTTATTTACAGAGCAGCTCCTCATTGGTTCGGCTCAGAAGCTTCTTTTCGATGTCCTCTTTCTCCAGGTACTCCTGCAGATTAGGCATCTCCTCCGACAACCGCCTGAGGGCAGAAGAGACGTGGTGTGAATCGTAGCCTGCTGTTAAAAGCTACAGATATAGTACATCTGTGAGGTTAACAGAGGCTAACAACCCCTGAACAGACTTTCTACTCCCAAGGGGCCCAGAGATATTTACCAATAAAGTGCTACGCTCCAGACGGATGAGCGAGAAGCGCATGCGCAATTGCAACGAATTGGAGGAGGAAGTTTAAACAAACGCGCTGACTTTGAATACTCACATCTAGGCCGGGCCAGGTCCAAATGGCCTGCAACTCGGTGCGCATCACCTCCATGACTGTCCCTAACGAACGCCACCTGCCACGCATTCGTCCCATCCCTGGCGGCTTTAAAAAATCGTAGCGTGAAAACGGTGGGTCCGATCCGCGTGCCACTCGAAGTCGATTACAGGGGAGATGCAGCCCTTTCCAAAGAGCCCTGAACAGACTTTCTACTCCGACGTCCATCGCTAGCACCGGCTGAAAGCTGAGTTCCAGAGCTTTTCAACGAGCCCCCGTGCGTCTCTCTTCTCCAAAGTAGCGGAGATATATGAAAGGATAAAAGGGGAAAAGAATAAAATGCGCACCGGTTTCAAATTCGCAGGCTACCTGCGCTGAAGGCGTGGAAAACGAGCACGTGACCGAAAGGCTTCCGTACCCGATGGGTCCAGCTCTCGTGCCCAGTTGGTAGCTCGAAGGCTGTGCATATTCGATGCTGCACGGCCCCTGGGGCTCATGTTTTCAAGGGTCGAAGTGCGCACGTGCCGATGACCGGCAACCTAGCTCCGTGCCTGGGCACAATTCGGGCACTTTGATCCCCTTCAAATGAATGGATAGATGGGAAAAAACATACTGCCAGGCCCACCGTGTCACATCAACCATGCAGGGCAAAGTGGCTTCGTCCCTGGGCACACTTTCTTGTGATTTGAGCCTTTAAATAATACAGGATCCAGACTTCCAATGCTCTCTAAATCACATGCCCGGCAAAGTAGCCTTAAACCTGGACACACAATGGAGACCATTTGACCTGTTAAATCATACTACAACCAGACTTCCAGGCCCACCAGGTCACACAGTCATGCCCAGCAAAGGAGCTCTGGGCCTGGGCACACTTCACGCAGTTTGACCCTTTAAATAATACTACAACCAGACTTCCAGGCCCAAGAGGTCACACAGTCATGCCCAGCAAAGTAGCTCTGGGCCTGGGCACACTTCACGCAGTTTTACCGTTTAAATAAAACTAGAAACAGACTTCCTGGCCCAAGAGGTCACACAGTCATGCCCAGCAAAGTAGTGCTGGGCCAGGGCACACTTCATGCACTTTGTGCCTTTAAATAATACTATAACCAGACTTCCAAACCCAAGAGGTCACAGAGTCATGCCCAGCAAAGTCGCTATGGGCCTGGGCAGACCATGCAGTTTGACCCTTTAACCAAAACTAGAAAGAGACCTCCAAGCCCAGGAGGTCACAGAATCATACCCAGTAAAGTAGCTAGCTAGCTATCCAGCTACCGGAAGCACGGTTAACAGTGCAGCCGGTAGCTAGCTAGCTAGCTAGCAGCTCAGTAACCGTACAAATTCGCTTGCTGCTGAAAACTGTCAAGTTGTATTTATAGCTTTCATTTTAGTTCTCTCAGCTTATTTATTTGTTTTTGTTTTTTTTAGGGAAGTTCAATAATTTCTTAGAAATCTTGGAACATTTTGCCAGTTGGCTTCTAGGAAAGCCTTTCTGCGCACAGACAATAAACACAACCCAGAATTCCTCAAACAGGAATGAATCTACTAATTTACAACACGGTTTAGTAACATTTCAGGCACATGAGTGGAGGAACTAGCAAATTCTAAATGATGAAATCGAAGCTGATAAAAATCCATGAAAATTTAAACTGGTCATGAAAAAATGCTTGTGAATTGAAAATGTAAGTGATCGTTATCTGGAAAAGAAAGGATTAAAACAGTCTTGATTTGATACATTTAAAAAAATGAAATATCAAGTTTTATCATTCGTGACCAAGGGAGTTTCTATGAGGGTGTAAACAACAAACGCATGTAAACTAAAAACTACAGTGGCATATAATTAAATAATTTGAGTAACTTTGTGTCACGTCATTTAACGTTTAACTCAAGCCATTTTTGTTACCGGACTCTTATCACTTAACATTAGTAACTGTTTTAGTTGCCTTGTTTATCCAATAACATTCATTAATTAATCAATCGTTTAACCCAAGCAATTTTCATTACTTCCGCCTCTCGAGGCAAAATGTCAATCAGAACGTTGCGCCCGCAAACTTCAAATAAACGATAAATAAGGCGAGTAATAAAAATGGATAAAGTTGAAAGATAAGTTGATTAAACTTGAGTCAAATAAAACTACTTATCAGTCAAAGCGTCAATTCATATGCATTTTATTGACTCTAAATTTAATTTACGTGCATTTTAATCAGCCATATTTTTGATGTACAGACCTGAGTTTTGTCGTTGAAGAGAATAAAAGAATCCGTCGTGTAAACTTACGCCATCTGCAGGCTGAGATGGTGTTGGCGTGACCCGGATGTGACATTTGCCAAGCTGATGACATATCGCGATATTAATTGTGAGATTTCCTTACCATCTTTGCTCTTCGCAGAAGGGCACTGTGCGGCCGAACAGCGTAAGGAGTGGACTCCTTGGTAGACGTTTCGACCAGTGTTTCGCCCGATTTTACTACAAAGGTGTGAGGAATGTTTTCTTGGCACACCATGGGTCCTCTGAAATCGGTAGACATTTGAACAGAAGGGCTTACCTATGTATTGTGACCAAGTGCATCCCTTCATGCAGCTGCTTAAATTATGGCAGAAGGACACTTTCAACAAGACAAGAAACCCTGCCGCAAGGGTTGTATAATCACGGATTTGTTCCAGTATCAAGACAGCAAATTTTCAATGTTTCCCTGGCCTTCACAGTCCCCAGATCTTAATCCTATAGAACATCCCTGGGTAAAGGTATAAAACAGCAGTTTAGAACATGTCAGTCCCTCCATGTAATTTGAGAGAAAATATCCTATGAAGATTGGACCAAGATTCCTGCCGAGTATTTTCAGCGCATAGTGCTGTGCCAGAAAGAATTGCTGCAGTTCTGGAGGCCAAAGAAGGTCCAACATGCTATTAAATGGGTGTACTTAAGCCAGATACACTGTGTCCTATAATAGGATGTTGCTGGAACGTATGTGGATGTTGTTGGAATGGCCGCAGAGTTGCAGCAGCAGTACAGGTAGTCTGTGATCCTTTCCCCCATCCGAGTGAGTTTGCCCTGTTACACGGGGTCGAGTTATGATGTGAATGTTCAATTACACAGGATGGATTGTGGGCGACGGAACCGAACGGCCTTCAGGATTCAAGTAGAGAAAGGTGAAACTTCTCCAGCCTTTGAGTTAATCACAGGACTATTGCATAGCAATTAGGGATAACAGAACAGCTTTCGGGGGGTTTGGGTGGGGTGCCTTATCCGCCCCTTTAACAGAGTAGTCACAATTCAAATTTCCCTTGTTCCATTGTTTACAAGGCATTATACATGTGGTTTATTTATAGTGCACGGGGTAATATGCAGCGAGTCTGGTCTGTCTGCTTTGGAAGAGAAACATTTGGCCAAAAGAGCAAGACACAGCCAGGAGGATGATTGGTAAGAGCAGATCATAATATGCACCTTAAAGCTGTACACTACAGCTAGGTCCTGTTCCATGACTGCATATATAAATTTACTACTGACATTGTCATTTGTATCTGGCCATTTACAGTGCACTCTTGCTCAATGCAGCACTTGAAGCTGATTTTCCATTGTGTAGTTATTATGTTCAAGAGATGTTTGACCCGGTCAGGGTGACACACTTTAGTGAGGACAGCAGTATCCTAGAGGACACTACAGACAGTGACGGAGACATCTCAGAGCGCGAGGTGAGAGGTTGAGTTTTTTGTTACTCTCTCTACGACATACTTTTCATGCCAGGTACTATTGTCCAGTTCAGCCCAATTTAATTTACTGCCTTGTATTATCATATATAAATTGCTGAACGATATATATATATATATATATATATATATATATATATATATATATATATATATATATATATATAATATATATATATATATATATATATATATATAGAGGTTGGAAATTGGTTGTGTAAAAATGAATTGTAGGAAATGTTACTTTCAGAATGTTTGTGAGATAAAAAAAAAAAAAAAAAAGATATAATTACTATCCATGGTGGAATTGAATGTGTTGCAGACAACATAGGCAGGGATTAGACTGAAAAATATCAGAGTATTCTTAGTGCCGTTTATTGCTGTTGTCAGAGGTTATGCAGCCATATCCTCCCTAGCAAGTATGACTTCTTCTTCTAACTGTTTGGCCACCTGCAGACACAAGTACCGTGTTGAGCAATACTTAATTACATCTACTCCAAATGCATATTTAATTGCATTGTTAGTATTTATGCAAAACAAGTGTTTGGATTGCCCTGCTCCATTGCAGACTTTCTCACTCTAGCAAATGCGGCTTCCACCTCCTCAATCAGTTGATCCGCATCATTTTCATAGGAAACATCATCATTAGTAAAAGATGTTTGAGGAACAATCTTAAAATTCACATCTGGATCTCGCATCTTTCTGTAAGAATCCAGTGTCAACTGCAACTATGAGGAGAAACAGTGTTAAGCAATATTTAATTACATCTACTTGAAATGCATAGTTCATAGCATTGTGAGAATTTGTGGAAAACAAGTGTTAGGATTGCTCTGCTCCACTGCAGACTTTCTCACTCTAGCAAAGATGGCTTCCACGTCCTCAATATATTTATCCCAGTCATTGTCATGGAAAATCTGAGTCTTTTCAGGAAACATCATGACATTCATATGTGGAGGTTCTGTCTTTTTGGAAGAGTCCAGTTCCACCTGTAGATATGAGTAGAAATATTGTTGACCAGTATTTAAATACATTTAATTGAAATATGACTTTAATTACATTTTGATACATTTGTAATTTATCATTTGTATTGGACTGGAAAGGAAACAAATACAATTTTTTATCGCATATCCATTATCACATAGCCTGCAGGCCTAATGATGTAAAAATGTGCCCCCAAATGTTCAACAGAAATAACAGGACCTGACACACTAAGGTACCGTAGACCCATTCAAATTGTGCTATTGGAACAATAAATTCCAATGCATTCAGTCATTTTAGCTAGTGTTGATTTTGATTCTCGCCACAATTATACTAATAATCAGCGTTACAACTCAGCATGCAAAGTCACCGAACAGTCGACTGTTAATTCTATAGTAAGGAGAATGTAAAACAAACAAACAAAAAACCCACCAACGGTATTTTTTTTCCTGTAACTGACAAAGATTACGTATGCTAAATGTATGTGTCCTAAATATATTCTAAATACATTTACATTAGTGGTTTTAATTAATTTCTCCAACATTTGTTGAAATGCATTTGTAATTTATATTCAGAGACATTTCAGTAAGTACAAGCATTAAATTAGCATCACTGTTCACCATAGCTGTTTTTCCATTTTTTGTGGCTTTTGTCCCTTGCCTCAGTATGGCTTTAAATCATTTGTCTTGGTTCTACTTTACTTACTATGGCTGATTCAGTTGTCTGAGTAGTCAAGTCATTCTTCGTTAAATGGTTTGTTCTAGTATCTGTTTAAAAAGTAACAGAAAATGTCTTATTAGCATTGTATAGATACTTAGAACACTTCTACGTAGATCTCTCTCTCTCAGACACACACACAGTTCATCCAAGTGGTGGCTGTGGTCAGAACTTACCCTTAAAGAAGTCATCATCTGAGGTGGAGTTCCTTCTATTAACACCCTTCCGACAACAGCAAGTGAAGAATAGCACAAGTTGTGTGAATGTTCTGGCAGGGATCTGGGCTCGTGTCTTTTCATTTTTCTTCTTCCTATATTGACCAAATATCCCATGGTTTTCCTTTTCATACTTCTCAGAAGGAACAGGTTCCTTGCATCTTGGATTACAGTAGTAACTACTGGACTGACCCATAATAAATTTTGTTTTGAAAATCCAACTGTAACCGGCACTACTTGATAACAGAAGAGATCGTTTGGGTAAAACAGAAATGTGATCTGTAGACTAAAATTGGTTCACAGAAATTGCTCATTTGAAAAATCTGTTCTTTGACTACATCATAATTGCATAATTGATGCGGATGCATTATGACATCGCACGTCACGTCTGCAATAGATTTAGATTTACACCAACTTTAAAGAGAAAATGATGATTAGCAAATGTAGTTGCTAGTGATTGTCTAGTGATTGCAAGCAACGACTATTCGTGCTCTGCATTCTTGCGTATTTATTTATGCTAGGCTGTACATAACGCAGCCTTAAAAACATGGGATAGAAATCCCCATGTAACACAATTCAGGTTCTGTCCAAATACATGGCTAGCTAGCAAGTTATTTTACAATCCCATTTAGCACATATATCGCCACGAATGTCCTGAACAAAACACGCTGTACCTAATCCCCATAAATGACATATCTCTCACTGAATAAAAACTTGTATGCTTCAACAGTATACAGTGGGAGAAATGGCGATCACCTTTAAAAGGATTTCTTACTGTAGGCCTATTATAAACAACATGGAGGAAATTAAAATAAAAATACTTCAGTTAGACCGTGGACACAGGCTGCTAATAAATCAAGTAAATGAAACTGGATGGACTGCTTAATTATGTAACAACACAACATTTATGGTGACGAGGATGTTTCACACATACACTCTTAAGTGATGCTGACCTCAATATCCACATTTCACATTGTTACTGTACCACTGTAGATGAACCTAAACCTCACATTCTCGTCACGTTGATAAGCTTTTTGAAAGTTCCGCTCTGCACGTCTCTGAAAAGCAGGCGAGTTCATCTCCTGGAAACATAAAAGCATGACACTAATGTAAATCTTTCACTTTGTTCTTATATGCGAGTTGTCAATAATTCAAAATTCTTGTTAAAACTGTGGAACTCTGTTGCAGCTCACTCTCTCTGTTTTGCATTGCCAGATCGCTGAACAGGAGCATGTCCGGCTTTGACACACGTGCCCTGCGCTGACCAGTACCGCCAGCAACCACAACACGTGGAGACGTAATCCTCTTTAACTACTTGTCCTTCCTCCATGTATATACACTCAAAACTCCAGTTTAGAGTGGTTAATGGCACTTACGCCAGCACACTGTACCGGTTTGATCACCTGTAGTCAGAGATGCACGGACCCGTTGGTGCGTATGCGTAACTCGGAGCGGGTGCTGCTCTCCAAGGTTATGCTGCTGCTTACTGTCACTCTCTCACGAGCACAAGTCCTCGTCTACTTTAACAAGGCTAAGTCACTGATAATGTAATAACAAACATGTTTGACAAAATACTAGGTCATGGTTTGCAGTCTAAAGTCCTTCTGACTTGCTGAGAGTTAGCCTGATTTGATTTAGCTTGTTCTTAACCTTTGTTTAGTATGTTACATAAAAGCTCATGGAAATATTTCAGATGTAACATAAATGTACCTGACCATTTTCACTGAAAGAGACTGGTAGCTACAGGATTACATGAAGCTACAATCAGAATCGATTTCTAGTCACCGAGCATTATTGTTGTGAATAATTAGAATTTAAATTAATTCATATTTTGTTAATTATGTAAATAAGTTACAATCTTGGAAGATAGTTTGCATTCTGTTTCTATATGACAGTTATATATTTTTTTGTTTGTTTGTTTGTTTTCTTAGTGTAAATCATGATCTTATAGTTTGTTTTCTAAGTGTGTTTCCAAATTGCCTTTGACTGCTGTATGCCTAATTGCAGCATTTAACCCCTCATTTCGTCTCTAATTTTTGACATGTACTCTTGTCTTGCATAAGTGGAAAGTCGATCAGCCCCCGTTTAAAAATGGTGAGCTTTTACTGTCACGTTAATAACATCACGCACGCGCACACCTAATGCTTTGACTGTCCTGCACTTTAAATATCTTCTGCACATAATGGAGGGTGTGCATAGTTACCAGTTCCCTTCGTGCAAAAGGGTTGTCTTAGGTTACTGTAAAGTCTAACGCACATTTGGAATCCTTTCTTTTGCTGAGATGTTACTAGCTCACATGATACTCAAAAATGAGCACAATCATCGAAATGCGGACATCATTGGGTACAGGGGTGCCTAGCCATAGTCATGAATAACTGAATATAAAAGGCTGAACAATCTACTATAAGCAATTGCATATTTCATTAGGTTTTTTTTTTTTTTTAATAGGCTGTAGTAACTTCAGGAGCTCAGGCAGGGGAACATTAATATTTATGAGTGGCTATGCCACACCCACTGAAATAAAAGCTGAGGATGTCATTGCAGAGGTAGGAGAAGCCAGAGCAGAATATTACAGAATATTACATTATTACATTGCTTGAATAGTGGCTCTGTCTGCCCTGGGGGTATTATTGAAACCCAAAGGCTGAAAGGATGGGGAGAGAGAGAGAGAGAGAGAGAGAGAGAGAGAGAGAGAGAGAGAGAGCGAGCATGTGTGAACATATTCTTGTCACTGTACGGCTCCTCCCCCCAAACGTCTCCCCGTGTGTGTTTGCTTGTGTGTGTGTGTGTGTGTTCATCCGTGTGGCCACGCCCCCTTGTGTTTCACACCTGCTCTTCGTTGTGTTGTTATTGTTTGCGTATATAAGTCCTTTGTGTAAACATTAACGTTGTCAGTGTTTGATCCCACGATAGCCTTAGTGCTACGTTGTCTTCCATGTCTCTAAATAAACATCGCTGTATGCATCACGGCTCCTCTTTTGTATCCTGCCAAGCCTCCCTGCGTTACAATTATGATCAAATTTGATAAAATACTAGGTCATAGTTTGCAGTCTGAAGTATTTTTGACCTGCTGAGAGTTAGCCTGATTTGATTTAGCCTGTTCCTAACCTTTGTTTAGTATGTTGCGTAAAAGCTCATGGAAATATTTCAGATGTAACATACATGTAATTGACCTAGTAGAGCAAAATTACAGAATTGTAAGGAAGAAGTGACGTTCTTGGGGCATATCATTAAGGGAAATACACACGGGCTGTCTCAAAACTGAGCACAAGCCATAATTTTGCTACCTAAACCATAGTGGCATACTCCCCTCTTACTGTTTTAGTCCCACACGCAGTACACCAAATACTGCAGGACCAAAGAGTGTCACACTTATCAGCCCAATGGTAGCTGAGATACCACACTACCCTCTTAGATATGCCTAATATAACTGTCAAAAGGTGTATAACACTGAACCCAGCTACACTCCTTCCTACGGAGGAGGATGGAGATCCACAAGACTGCACAGCAGTCTTAGCTTAAGTATGTACACCGCAGGTTGATCTCTTTGAAGAAGCCATAAGTAACCCAGACCTATGCCTCTATGTGGATGGGTCAGCAAGCAGGGACGACACAGGGGTCAATAGGGCGGCATACGCGGCAGTAACAGATCATGAAATACTTGAAACAGAAGTATTACCATCCTCCTATTCAGCGCAGGCTGCTGAACCAGTAGCACTGACGGAAGCATGCCAATTAGCTGCAGACAAAACTGTTAATGATTTTGGAGCCATATGGAAACATAGGCAATTCCTGACAAGCTCGGGTAAATATATTAGACATCACCATCTTGCTAGAAGCCATTTTGCTGCCAAAGACAATTGCAGTTGTTAAGTGTGCAGCTCACAGGACTACAGAAGACCAAATCAGCAAGGGGAATAATTTTGTAGATAGAGTAACAAAGGCAGCTGCAACTAACACCGCTGTGCAAGCAATACAGGAAACCGCTGCTACCCCGCATGCCACATTACGGGAGATTCAGTCAGGGGCTACCGCCACCGAACGCACCAGGTGGAGACAACTAGACTGCGCAGTGTACGATGGTGCTTGGACACACACACCTACGGGCAAACCTTGCCTAGCCAAATCATACATGCAGGGCCTAATCAGAATTGCTCATGGGCGTAGCCATATGAGCAAAGGGGGAATCGTGGACAGCATATTAAAGTTGCGCCAGAACTCACAATACTTACCCAAAACTTTTGTTCCAGCTGTCTTGTTTGTGCGCAGCACTCCCCAAAGGGAACCAAGCACGGTGGACAGGACCACACCAAGTCCTGTTAACAACCCACACTGCTGTCAAAATAGAAGGACGAGGAACCTGGGTACATCACACACACTGTAAGAAGGCTCCGACACCAGCCCCAACTCCAAGCAGCAGCACCCCAACAGACTAGGTCGGAACTGTGTTGAGTAGGGTGTTAAAGGCAAGGCCTACCCTTTCGACACTCGGAACCGTCAACCTCTCGCCTCTTGCTGATCCTGCCGACTACACCAATTTCTGTGGTGGAATTTTGAATAAACAGCAAGTCAGACGTGATTAAAAGAGTAATTTAATAAAGAAAATAAGGCATACAAAACACAGCTGTGTGAGAGCTAATGCTCTAAGCAAAAGTTCTAAAGGGGTAGACTGGCTCTGCTCCTTATACCTAAACTTCACATCCTGGAAGGGATGTCCTGTCATCCTGTATACCCATTTCCTGCTCCTTGTTGCACTAAGCACTTCTGCACATATCAGGATGCTCTGTTCCACCAGGACAGACACAGTTTGCTAGATCCTCTTTATCAGGATTAGTCGCACGACACATGCAAGATCACGAAGCAGCTGATTCAGCAGTCGTTTTGTTCACACAATATACAAAGACAGAATGTGCAGACTAAACTATTCATATAGGATTACATAGAAAAAGGATTAACATGATTATATATGAATCACATGATAATACATGATCGAATAATAATTTCCATCACACTAGAAACAGACCTCCAGGCCCAAGAGGTCACACAGTCGTGCCCAGCAAAGTAGTGCTGGGCCAGGGCACACTTCATACACTTTGTGCCTTTAAATAATACTACAACCAGATTTCCAAGCCCAAGAGGTCACACAGTCATGCCCAGCAAAGTAGCTCTGGGCCTGGGCACACTTCACGCAGTTTGACCCTTTGAATAATACTACAACCAGACTTCCAGGCCCAATAGGTCACACAGTCGTGCCCAACAAAGTAGTGCTGGGCCAGGGCACACTTCATGCACTTTGTGCGTTTAAATAATACTACAGCCAGATTTCCAAGCCCAAGAGGTCACACAGTCATGCCCAGCTAAGTAGCTCTGGGCCTGGGCACAATTCACGCAGTTTGACCCTTTAAATAAAACTAGAAACAGACTTCCTGGCCCAAGAGGTCACACAGTCATACTCAGCAAGGTTGCGTTAAACCTGGGCACACTTCACGCAGTTTGACCATTTAAATAAAACTAGAAACAGACTTCCAGGCCCAAGAGGTCACACAGTCATGCCCAGCAAAGTAGCTCTGGGCCTGGGCACACTTCACGCAGTTTGACCCTTTAGATAATACTACAACCAGACTTCCAGGCCCAAGAGGCCACACAGTCATGCCCAGCAAAGTAGCTCTGGGCCTGGGCACACTTGACGCAGTTTGACCCTTTAAATAATACTAAAACCAGACTTCCAGGCCCAAGAGGTCACACAGTCAGGCCCAGCAAAGTAGCTCTGGGCCTGGGCACACTTCATGCAGTTTGACCCTTTAAATAAAACTAGAAACAGACTTCCTGGCCCAAGAGGTCACACAGTCATGCCCAGCAAAGTAGCTCTGGGCCTGGGCACACTTCACGCAGTTTGACCATTTAAATAAAACTAGAAACAGACTTCCAGGCCCAAGAGGTCACACAGTCATGCCCAGCAAAGTAGCTCTGGGCCTGGGCACACTTCACGCAGTTTGACCCTTTAGATAATACTACAACCAGACTTCCAGGCCCAAGAGGTCACACAGTCATGCCCAGCAAAGTAGCTCTGGGCCTGGGCACACTTGACGCAGTTTGACCCTTTAAATAATACTAAAACCAGACTTCCAGGCCCAAGAGGTCACACAGTCAGGCCCAGCAAAGTAGCTCTGGGCCTGGGCACACTTCACGCAGTTTGACCCTTTAGATAATACTACAACCAGACTTCCAGGCCCAAGAGTTCACACAGTCATGCCCAGCAAAGTAGCTCTGGGCCTGCGCACATTTCACACAGTTTGACCCTTTGACCATTTTTGGCAGATTTCACCACGTTATTACGAACGTGGATACGTTATCTTAGAATTATAAGCAGTGTGAGATGTGAAGCTAAGTGAAGCACATGTGCAGAATTTCTAACAATAGCCTGTTTTGTATAGCCTGGCTAACTGACCAATCAGTGAAATGAAATGTGGTTGCTGAGCCTGTTGCAGCTGGGTCAATTTAATTTGGTTTCATTGTGTTTAATTTTAAACTCAGCTGCGTGCCATAAGACACAAGTTTATCTGATCATTTTTTGTTTTAATGCCGACTTAACCTAGCCATGTTTTACAGTTATCTTGAAATAATTAAGGTTCATCGCTAGAGGGTGCTGTTCATCTTTTTTTTTCTTTTTCTTTTTTGTATTATTGATCAGGAAAAAACTATAAAATAGATGAAGTGGACGCAAACCTTGCCTAGCCAAATCATACATGCAGGGCCTAATCAGAATTGCTCATGGGCGTAGCCATATGAGCAAAGGGGGAATCGTGGACAGCATATTAAAGTTGCGCCAGAACTCACAATACTTACCCAAAACTTTTGTTCCAGCTGTCTTGTTTGTGCGCAGCACTCCCCAAAGGGAACCAAGCACGGTGGACAGGACCACACCAAGTCCTGTTAACAACCCACACTGCTGTCAAAATAGAAGGACGAGGAACCTGGGTACATCACACACACTGTAAGAAGGCTCCGACACCAGCCCCAACTCCAAGCAGCAGCACCCCAACAGACTAGGTCGGAACTGTGTTGAGTAGGGTGTTAAAGGCAAGGCCTACCCTTTCGACACTCGGAACCGTCAACCTCTCGCCTCTTGCTGATCCTGCCGACTACACCAATTTCTGTGGTGGAATTTTGAATAAACAGCAAGTCAGACGTGATTAAAAGAGTAATTTAATAAAGAAAATAAGGCATACAAAACACAGCTGTGTGAGAGCTAATGCTCTAAGCAAAAGTTCTAAAGGGGTAGACTGGCTCTGCTCCTTATACCTAAACTTCACATCCTGGAAGGGATGTCCTGTCATCCTGTATACCCATTTCCTGCTCCTTGTTGCACTAAGCACTTCTGCACATATCAGGATGCTCTGTTCCACCAGGACAGACACAGTTTGCTAGATCCTCTTTATCAGGATTAGTCGCACGACACATGCAAGATCACGAAGCAGCTGATTCAACAGTCGTTTTGTTCACACAATATACAAAGACAGAATGTGCAGACTAAACTATTCATATAGGATTACATAGAGAAAGGATTAACATGATTATATATGAATCAAATGATAATACATGATCGAATAATAATTTCCATCACACTAGAAACAGACCTCCAGGCCCAAGAGGTCACACAGTCGTGCCCAGCAAAGTAGTGCTGGGCCAGGGCACACTTCATGCACTTTGTGCCTTTAAATAATACTACAACCAGATTTCCAAGCCCAAGAGGTCACACAGTCATGCCCAGCAAAGTAGCTCTGGGCCTGGGCACACTTCACGCAGTTTGACCCTTTGAATAATACTACAACCAGACTTCCAGGCCCAATAGGTCACACAGTCGTGCCCAACAAAGTAGTGCTGGGCCAGGGCACACTTCATGCACTTTGTGCGTTTAAATAATACTACAGCCAGATTTCCAAGCCCAAGAGGTCACACAGTCATGCCCAGCTAAGTAGCTCTGGGCCTGGGCACAATTCACGCAGTTTGACCCTTTAAATAAAACTAGAAACAGACTTCCTGGCCCAAGAGGTCACACAGTCATACTCAGCAAGGTTGCGTTAAACCTGGGCACACTTCACGCAGTTTGACCATTTAAATAAAACTAGAAACAGACTTCCAGGCCCAAGAGGTCACACAGTCATGCCCAGCAAAGTAGCTCTGGGCCTGGGCACACTTCACGCAGTTTGACCCTTTAGATAATACTACAACCAGACTTCCAGGCCCAAGAGGTCACACAGTCATGCCCAGCAAAGTAGCTCTGGGCCTGCGCACACTTTACGCAGTTTGACCCTTTGACCATTTTTGGCAGATTTCACCACGTTATTACGAACGTGGATACGTTATCTTAGAATTATAAGCAGTGTGAGATGTGAAGCTAAGTGAAGCACATGTGCAGAATTTCTAACAATAGCCTGTTTTGTATAGCCTGGCTAACTGACCAATCAGTGAAATGAAATGTGGTTGCTGAGCCTGTTGCAGCTGGGTCAATTTAATTTGATTTCATTGTGTTTAATTTTAAACTCAGCTGCGTGCCATGAGACACAAGTTTATCTGAGCATTTTTTGTTTTAATGCCGGCTTAACCTAGCCATGTTTTACAGTTATCTTGAAATAATTAAGGTTCATCGCTAGAGGGTGCTGTTCATCTTTTTTTTCTTTTTCTTTTTTGTATTATTGATCAGGAAAAAACTATAAAATAGATGAGGTGGACGTTTTCTATGTATCATATGGAATTTGAGTAGATGAGTGAATGTTACTATGTAAATGTATAAGAATTTGTGGATAAGATTATTATGAGATTATTTATAATCAAACGACTACACTGTACAACCACATCTTCCTTTTATTTACATATTATACAGATATTTACAGATATTTATATTTTACTTACAGAGCAGCTCCTCATTGGTTCGGCTCAGAAGCTTCTTTTCGATGTCCTCTTTCTCCAGGTACTCCTGCAGGTTAGGCATCTCCTCCGCCAACCGCCTAAGGGGAGAAGAGACGTGGTGTGACGCGTAGCCTGCTGTTAAAGGCTACAGATATAGTACATCTGTGAGGCTAACAGCGCTTATTATATGAAGCCTTATAGAGGTCATATGGAATGATCTCATTCGATCAACCCTAATGTAACCCTTACAAACTTTCATGAACTCATTTGAATAACACTACCATAGCCCTTAAGAATTTTCCTAAAATGTTTTAGGATGTTCTGAACAGAGTATCTCTTAAAGGTTAAATCCCTTGCAGGTCTTAGTCCTACTCATCCCACATGCTGATGTGTGAGTGAAACAGTGCATAGGTGTAGAGACCTGGACTTGGCGAGATGCAGGCCTATCCTCTCAGTCTGGTGCTATTCTGTTACTAGAGGACCTGAACACGCTTCTCCAACAGCACGTTCTTCTGGGCCTGATGACAACACGCACACACATGCACCCGCACACACACGGGCACACATACAGACATACAGATACTGTTTAATTTCTTCACATCTGTAGATACACTAGCATAAGTTGATATATACGTTTATGAGTTTGATTATGAGCTGATTTCAACTTGACAGGTACAGAGTATATAGTATACATAGAGAGTGCATAGTTTTACCAGGTTGAGTGCTACAGATTCTTGTGATGAAAGGTGACAAACCCAGCGATATGAAGAAAACAAGTACTGGGTTAATCCCTTAAAGGTTTAAAGGAGTCTCCCTTAAAGGTCTTAGTCCTGCTCATACCACATGCTGATGTGTGAGTGAAACAGTGCAGAGGTGTAGAGACCTGGACTTGGCGACATGCAGGTCTTTCCTGGCAATTAGTGCTGCATTCTGCTGCAGGAGAACCAGAACATGCTTCTCCCCACACACACACACGGGCACACATACAGGTGCGCACATATACACAGATACACATTCTGTTTAATTTCTTCACATCTGCAGACTAGAGTAAGCTGAGGGTATAGTGTTAAACCAGGTACTACATAAACAGTATATAGTATATATACAGAGGATATAGTGTTAAACCAGGAACTACTTACAGAGTATATAGTATACATACAGAGTATATAGTTTTACCAAAAGATCATGCTGATCTTTGATCTCCTGGTTCTTTATCTCCAGCACCACTTTCAGACTCATAATGTCCTCCTCTATGGGCTGGTTTAACACACACACACACAAACGTGCACACGCACACACACGCGCACACGCACACACACACGAATCATCACTACAGCCAGTACAATGGAAAGGTGGGAATGTGTACTGAATGTGTACTGACGTTATAAGTGAAAGGTGGAGGTACTGGTGGATGTGTACTGAGACTATAAGGGATCTCTACCTGCAGTGACAGTCTGAGCTTCTCAAGTTCTTCCTCCAGAGATTTCTTCTCCTGTTCACAGGCCATTTTCATATCTGCCAGAGCAAGTATCATTACTGCTGGATATATATATATATATATATATATATATATATATATATATATATATATATATATATATATATATATATATATACAACACAGATTGTATATACTACATAATTACTACTGGATATATAAAATATAATATATATAGTACTATACATATATTAGTATCACTTTTATTGGAGCCTAAAGGCTAACATTCATTATTAGTTATGTTAGTATTATTGCATTTCCATAGTACTTACTCTTGATGGACCTGTTATGCTCCTCCTCCTCCTGCTGTTTCTGCAGGAGCTCTGTCTCCTCCTGCTGTTTGTGTTTCAGCATCTCCTGAAGAACCTGCAGCTCCATCTGCTTCTGCAACCTCAACTCCTTCAGCTGCTCCAACAAACCGTTCTCCAACTCCTGCTTCTCACACCGCAAACACTCCAATCAGGCCACAGGCCCCACTACTGACACAGAACCACACACACACACACACACACAAAGAGAGACAAACAGAAAGACACATAGACATATGAAATTAGAAAGCCATATAGTGTAGAAATAGATTGATGTTATTCAGGGACCTCATTTATAAAACTTTGTGGATTCCAAAATGAAAGTGTGTGTATTCTGCACAAATAACAGGAAATGGCATATACCCCCCCAAAAATTAGATTTCTAAAGCCTCGAATATGAATTATTGGGAGATAGAGGCGACAGTGCAGCGCTAAAGACAAAAAAGGAATTTTAACCACAGGTATGAGTGGCAGCACCAGCAACCGCAGGTGTGAGTGGCATTATATTTACATTTACCCTCCACATCCTTTGTGTCTGTGTATTCGTCCTCGATGCGTCCAGCACACCATCTCCAGAAACGCCTCATTTTTCCTCTGTCCTCTTCAGTGTCTTTCCACAGACTGATCTGTAAAGGTGTTCATGGGATTCCCCTCACGTGTGACATTGGGCCACAGGACATATGGGGTTCTAAAGTTCCAAGAGTGTAGATGAGTTGTTTTTCTTTGAATTTCCTAATTTCATTGACTCTACCTCAACCTGGATTGATTAACCATGTACGGCTCACCGGAGACTGTGATACATATAACATCCCAAAGTGTACTTAATTCTGAGCAAAATCTAACTAGCCTCATTACTGCTGAACTATGAAGGGCCATTTAGGGAGAAATCAGGGAAACACTACTTGTACATACATATGAAACATTTTCACATAAATAGCCTACTACTTACATTTGTGTATAATAATTTAAACTTGCATATACACGCACTTGCCCACTCAATCCCTGGTGCGTAAACATAGGGTTGCACTATGCTTATGTTGGTATGGGGGTGTCTGTGTGTATATAACCATTTTCAGTGCGCCCGGAAGTCATTTCATTGTAATTTCAAGGCAGATATTTAACATGTGTACAGTGCGTATAATAGACAGAGGAAGACTGTTGAACTATTAATATTAGGACAGTTATTGACATTTGTGTAATAAGTAGTGCTTCTCTTAATGACAAATGTAACTGTTTTCCCATATAGAATTGTGTGCTTTATATTGTTTGGAAGAACTTTTTCTTCTCATTTAGAAATATGTGGACTAAGTGCTCAGATTGTCTTATTATTTATTATGCTCAGTCTTTCATTGCGTATAATTTTAAACTCAGCTGCGTGCCATAAGACACAAGTTAATCTGAGCCTTTTTTGTTCTAACGCCGACTTAACCTAGCCATGTTTTACAGTTATCTTGAAATAATTGAGGTTCATCGCTAGAGGGTGGTGTTCATCTTTTTTTCTTTTCTTTTTTTGTATTATTGTTTAGGGAAAAACTATAAAATAGATGAGGTGGACGTTTTCTATGTATCATATGGAATTTGAGTATATGAGTGAATGTTACTATGTAAATGTATAATGTAAAATTATTATGAGATTATTTATAATCAAACAACTACACTATACAACCACATCTTCCTTTTATTTACATATTATACAGATATTTACATTTTATTTACAGAGCAGCTCCTCATTGGTTCGGCTCAGAAGCTTCTTTTCGATGTCCTCTTTCTCCAGGTACTCCTGCAGATTAGGCATCTCCTCCGACAACCGCCTGAGGGCAGAAGAGACGTGGTGTGAATCGTAGCCTGCTGTTAAAAGCTACAGATATAGTACATCTGTGAGGTTAACAGAGGCTAACAACCCCTGAACAGACTTTCTACTCCCAAGGGGCCCAGAGATATTTACCAATAAAGTGCTACGCTCCAGACGGATGAGCGAGAAGCGCATGCGCAATTGCAACGAATTGGAGGAGGAAGTTTAAACAAACGCGCTGACTTTGAATACTCACATCTAGGCCGGGCCAGGTCCAAATGGCCTGCAACTCGGTGCGCATCACCTCCATGACTGTCCCTAACGAACGCCACCTGCCACGCATTCGTCCCATCCCTGGCGGCTTTAAAAAATCGTAGCGTGAAAACGGTGGGTCCGATCCGCGTGCCACTCGAAGTCGATTACAGGGGAGATGCAGCCCTTTCCAAAGAGCCCTGAACAGACTTTCTACTCCGACGTCCATCGCTAGCACCGGCTGAAAGCTGAGTTCCAGAGCTTTTCAACGAGCCCCCGTGCGTCTCTCTTCTCCAAAGTAGCGGAGATATATGAAAGGATAAAAGGGGAAAAGAATAAAATGCGCACCGGTTTCAAATTCGCAGGCTACCTGCGCTGAAGGCGTGGAAAACGAGCACGTGACCGAAAGGCTTCCGTACCCGATGGGTCCAGCTCTCGTGCCCAGTTGGTAGCTCGAAGGCTGTGCATATTCGATGCTGCACGGCCCCTGGGGCTCATGTTTTCAAGGGTCGAAGTGCGCACGTGCCGATGACCGGCAACCTAGCTCCGTGCCTGGGCACAATTCGGGCACTTTGATCCCCTTCAAGTGAATGGATAGATGGGAAAAAACATACTGCCAGGCCCACCGTGTCACATCAACCATGCAGGGCAAAGTGGCTTCGTCCCTGGGCACACTTTCTTGTGATTTGAGCCTTTAAATAATACAGGATCCAGACTTCCAATGCTCTCTAAATCACATGCCCGGCAAAGTAGCCTTAAACCTGGACACACAATGGAGACCATTTGACCTGTTAAATCATACTACAACCAGACTTCCAGGCCCACCAGGTCACACAGTCATGCCCAGCAAAGGAGCTCTGGGCCTGGGCACACTTCACGCAGTTTGACCCTTTAAATAATACTACAACCAGACTTCCAGGCCCAAGAGGTCACACAGTCATGCCCAGCAAAGTAGCTCTGGGCCTGGGCACACTTCACGCAGTTTTACCGTTTAAATAAAACTAGAAACAGACTTCCTGGCCCAAGAGGTCACACAGTCATGCCCAGCAAAGTAGTGCTGGGCCAGGGCACACTTCATGCACTTTGTGCCTTTAAATAATACTATAACCAGACTTCCAAACCCAAGAGGTCACAGAGTCATGCCCAGCAAAGTCGCTATGGGCCTGGGCAGACCATGCAGTTTGACCCTTTAACCAAAACTAGAAAGAGACCTCCAAGCCCAGGAGGTCACAGAATCATACCCAGTAAAGTAGCTAGCTAGCTATCCAGCTACCGGAAGCACGGTTAACAGTGCAGCCGGTAGCTAGCTAGCTAGCTAGCAGCTCAGTAACCGTACAAATTCGCTTGCTGCTGAAAACTGTCAAGTTGTATTTATAGCTTTCGTTTTAGTTCTCTCAGCTTACTTATTTGTTTTATTTGTTTTTGTTTTTTTTAGGGAAGTTCAATAATTTCTTAGAAATCTTGGAACATTTTGCCAGTTGGCTTCTAGGAAAGCCTTTCTGCGCACAGACAATAAACACAACCCAGAATTCCTCAAACAGGAATGAATCTACTAATTTACAACACGGTTTAGTAACATTTCAGGCACATGAGTGGAGGAACTAGCAAATTCTAAATGATGAAATCGAAGCTGATAAAAATCCATGAAAATTTAAACTGGTCATGAAAAAATGCTTGTGAATTGAAAATGTAAGTGATCGTTATCTGGAAAAGAAAGGATTAAAACAGTCTTGATTTGATACATTTTAAAAAATGAAATATCAAGTTTTATCATTCGTGACCAAGGGAGTTTCTATGAGGGTGTAAACAACAAACGCATGTAAACTAAAAACTACAGTGGCATATAATTAAATAATTTGAGTAACTTTGTGTCACGTCATTTAACGTTTAACTCAAGCCATTTTTGTTACCGGACTCTTATCACTTAACATTAGTAACTGTTTTAGTTGCCTTGTTTATCCAATAACATTCATTAATTAATCAATCGTTTAACCCAAGCAATTTTCATTACTTCCGCCTCTCGAGGCAAAATGTCAATCAGAACGTTGCGCCCGCAAACTTCAAATAAACGATAAATAAGGCGAGTAATAAAAATGGATAAAGTTGAAAGATAAGTTGATTAAACTTGAGTCAAATAAAACTACTTATCAGTCAAAGCGTCAATTCATATGCATTTTATTGACTCTAAATTTAATTTACGTGCATTTTAATCAGCCATATTTTTGATGTACAGACCTGAGTTTTGTCGTTGAAGAGAATAAAAGAATCCGTCGTGTAAACTTACGCCATCTGCAGGCTGAGATGGTGTTGGCGTGACCCGGATGTGACATTTGCCAAGCTGATGACATATCGCGATATTAATTGTGAGATTTCCTTACCATCTTTGCTCTTCGCAGAAGGGCACTGTGCGGCCGAACAGCGTAAGGAGTGGACTCCTTGGTAGACGTTTCGACCAGTGTTTCGCCCGATTTTACTACAAAGGTGTGAGGAATGTTTTCTTGGCACACCATGGGTCCTCTGAAATCGGTAGACATTTGAACAGAAGGGCTTACCTATGTATTGTGACCAAGTGCATCCCTTCATGCAGCTGCTTAAATTATGGCAGAAGGACACTTTCAACAAGACAAGAAACCCTGCCGCAAGGGTTGTATAATCACGGATTTGTTCCAGTATCAAGACAGCAAATTTTCAATGTTTCCCTGGCCTTCACAGTCCCCAGATCTTAATCCTATAGAACATCCCTGGGTAAAGGTATAAAACAGCAGTTTAGAACATGTCAGTCCCTCCATGTAATTTGAGAGAAAATATCCTATGAAGATTGGACCAAGATTCCTGCCGAGTATTTTCAGCGCATAGTGCTGTGCCAGAAAGAATTGCTGCAGTTCTGGAGGCCAAAGAAGGTCCAACATGCTATTAAATGGGTGTACTTAAGCCAGATACACTGTGTCCTATAATAGGATGTTGCTGGAACGTATGTGGATGTTGTTGGAATGGCCGCAGAGTTGCAGCAGCAGTACAGGTAGTCTGTGATCCTTTCCCCCATCCGAGTGAGTTTGCCCTGTTACACGGGGTCGAGTTATGATGTGAATGTTCAATTACACAGGATGGATTGTGGGCGACGGAACCGAACGGCCTTCAGGATTCAAGTAGAGAAAGGTGAAACTTCTCCAGCCTTTGAGTTAATCACAGGACTATTGCATAGCAATTAGGGATAACAGAACAGCTTTCGGGGGGTTTGGGTGGGGTGCCTTATCCGCCCCTTTAACAGAGTAGTCACAATTCAAATTTCCCTTGTTCCATTGTTTACAAGGCATTATACATGTGGTTTATTTATAGTGCACGGGGTAATATGCAGCGAGTCTGGTCTGTCTGCTTTGGAAGAGAAACATTTGGCCAAAAGAGCAAGACACAGCCAGGAGGATGATTGGTAAGAGCAGATCATAATATGCACCTTAAAGCTGTACACTACAGCTAGGTCCTGTTCCATGACTGCATATATAAATTTACTACTGACATTGTCATTTGTATCTGGCCATTTACAGTGCACTCTTGCTCAATGCAGCACTTGAAGCTGATTTTCCATTGTGTAGTTATTATGTTCAAGAGATGTTTGACCCGGTCAGGGTGACACACTTTAGTGAGGGCAGCAGTATCCTAGAGGACACTACAGACAGTGACGGAGACATCTCAGAGCGCGAGGTGAGAGGTTGAGTTTTTTGTTACTCTCTCTACGACATACTTTTCATGCCAGGTACTATTGTCCAGTTCAGCCCAATTTAATTTACTGCCTTGTATTATCATATATAAATTGCTGAACGATCGATATATATATATATATAGAGGTTGGAAATTGGTTGTGTAAAAATGAATTGTGATTGTTAAGCCACACAGATGTAAGTGGACATCAAGGGAAAAAATAGTGTGGGTGCCAAGTATGGTGATTGTATCTTTAAAGCTGTAGGAAATGTTACTTTCAGAATGTTTGTGAGATTAAAAAAAAAAAAAAAAAGATATAATTACTATCCATGGTGGAATTGAATGTGTTGCAGACAACATAGGCAGGGATTAGACTGAAAAATATCAGAGTATTCTTAGTGCCGTTTATTGCTGTTGTCAGAGGTTATGCAGCCATATCCTCCCTAGCAAGTATGACTTCTTCTTCTAACTGTTTGGCCACCTGCAGACACAAGTACCGTTTTGAGCAATACTTAATTACATCTACTCCAAATGCATATTTAATTGCATTGTTAGTATTTATGCAAAACAAGTGTTTGGATTGCCCTGCTCCATTGCAGACTTTCTCACTCTAGCAAATGCGGCTTCCACCTCCTCAATCAGTTGATCCGCATCATTTTCATAGGAAACATCATCATTGTTCCTCAAACATCTTTTACTAATCTTAAAATTCACATCTGGATCTCGCATCTTTCTGTAAGAATCCAGTGTCAACTGCAACTATGAGGAGAAACAGTGTTAAGCAATATTTAATTACATCTACTTGAAATGCATAGTTCATAGCATTGTGAGAATTTGTGGAAAACAAGTGTTAGGATTGCTCTGCTCCACTGCAGACTTTCTCACTCTAGCAAAGATGGCTTCCACGTCCTCAATATATTTATCCCAGTCATTGTCATGGAAAATCTGAGTCTTTTCAGGAAACATCATGACATTCATATGTGGAGGTTCTGTCTTTTTGGAAGAGTCCAGTTCCACCTGTAGATATGAGTAGAAATATTGTTGACCAGTATTTAAATACATTTAATTGAAATATGACTTTAATTACATTTTGATACATTTGTAATTTATCATTTGTATTGGACTGGAAAGGAAACAAATACAATTTTTTATCGCATATCCATTATCACATAGCCTGCAGGCCTAATGATGTAAAAATGTGCCCCCAAATGTTCAACAGAAATAACAGGACCTGACACACTAAGGTACCGTAGACCCATTCAAATTGTGCTATTGGAACAATAAATTCCAATGCATTCAGTCATTTTAGCTAGTGTTGATTTTGATTCTCGCCACAATTATACTAATAATCAGCGTTACAACTCAGCATGCAAAGTCACCGAACAGTCGACTGTTAATTCTATAGTAAGGAGAATGTAAAACAAACAAACAAAAAACCCACCAACGGTATTTTTTTTCCTGTAACTGACAAAGATTACGTATGCTAAATGTATGTGTCCTAAATATATTCTAAATACATTTACATTAGTGGTTTTAATTAATTTCTCCAACATTTGTTGAAATGCATTTGTAATTTATATTCAGAGACATTTCAGTAAGTACAAGCATTAAATTAGCATCACTGTTCACCATAGCTGTTTTTCCATTTTTTGTGGCTTTTGTCCCTTGCCTCAGTATGGCTTTAAATCATTTGTCTTGGTTCTACTTTACTTACTATGGCTGATTCAGTTGTCTGAGTAGTCAAGTCATTCTTCGTTAAATGGTTTGTTCTAGTATCTGTTTAAAAAGTAACAGAAAATGTCTTATTAGCATTGTATAGATACTTAGAACACTTCTACGTAGATCTCTCTCTCTCAGACACACACACAGTTCATCCAAGTGGTGGCTGTGGTCAGAACTTACCCTTAAAGAAGTCATCATCTGAGGTGGAGTTCCTTCTATTAACACCCTTCCGACAACAGCAAGTGAAGAATAGCACAAGTTGTGTGAATGTTCTGGCAGGGATCTGGGCTCGTGTCTTTTCATTTTTCTTCTTCCTATATTGACCAAATATCCCATGGTTTTCCTTTTCATACTTCTCAGAAGGAACAGGTTCCTTGCATCTTGGATTACAGTAGTAACTACTGGACTGACCCATAATAAATTTTGTTTTGAAAATCCAACTGTAACCGGCACTACTTGATAACAGAAGAGATCGTTTGGGTAAAACAGAAATGTGATCTGTAGACTAAAATTGGTTCACAGAAATTGCTCATTTGAAAAATCTGTTCTTTGACTACATCATAATTGCATAATTGATGCGGATGCATTATGACATCGCACGTCACGTCTGCAATAGATTTAGATTTACACCAACTTTAAAGAGAAAATGATGATTAGCAAATGTAGTTGCTAGTGATTGTCTAGTGATTGCAAGCAACGACTATTCGTGCTCTGCATTCTTGCGTATTTATTTATGCTAGGCTGTACATAACGCAGCCTTAAAAACATGGGATAGAAATCCCCATGTAACACAATTCAGGTTCTGTCCAAATACATGGCTAGCTAGCAAGTTATTTTACAATCCCATTTAGCACATATATCGCCACGAATGTCCTGAACAAAACACGCTGTACCTAATCCCCATAAATGACATATCTCTCACTGAATAAAAACTTGTATGCTTCAACAGTATACAGTGGGAGAAATGGCGATCACCTTTAAAAGGATTTCTTACTGTAGGCCTATTATAAACAACATGGAGGAAATTAAAATAAAAATACTTCAGTTAGACCGTGGACACAGGCTGCTAATAAATCAAGTAAATGAAACTGGATGGACTGCTTAATTATGTAACAACACAACATTTATGGTGACGAGGATGTTTCACACATACACTCTTAAGTGATGCTGACCTCAATATCCACATTTCACATTGTTACTGTACCACTGTAGATGAACCTAAACCTCACATTCTCGTCACGTTGATAAGCTTTTTGAAAGTTCCGCTCTGCACGTCTCTGAAAAGCAGGCGAGTTCATCTCCTGGAAACATAAAAGCATGACACTAATGTAAATCTTTCACTTTGTTCTTATATGCGAGTTGTCAATAATTCAAAATTCTTGTTAAAACTGTGGAACTCTGTTGCAGCTCACTCTCTCTGTTTTGCATTGCCAGATCGCTGAACAGGAGCATGTCCGGCTTTGACACACGTGCCCTGCGCTGACCAGTACCGCCAGCAACCACAACACGTGGAGACGTAATCCTCTTTAACTACTTGTCCTTCCTCCATGTATATACACTCCAAACTCCAGTTTAGAGTGGTTAATGGCACTTACGCCAGCACACTGTACCGGTTTGATCACCTGTAGTCAGAGATGCACGGACCCGTTGGTGCGTATGCGTAACTCGGAGCGGGTGCTGCTCTCCAAGGTTATGCTGCTGCTTACTGTCACTCTCTCACGAGCACAAGTCCTCGTCTACTTTAACAAGGCTAAGTCACTGATAATGTAATAACAAACATGTTTGACAAAATACTAGGTCATGGTTTGCAGTCTAAAGTCCTTCTGACTTGCTGAGAGTTAGCCTGATTTGATTTAGCTTGTTCTTAACCTTTGTTTAGTATTACATAAAAGCTCATGGAAATATTTCAGATGTAACATAAATGTACCTGACCATTTTCACTGAAAGAGACTGGTAGCTACAGGATTACATGAAGCTACAATCAGAATCGATTTCTAGTCACCGAGCATTATTGTTGTGAATAATTAGAATTTAAATTAATTCATATTTTGTTAATTATGTAAATAAGTTACAATCTTGGAAGATAGTTTGCATTCTGTTTCTATATGACAGTTATATATTTTTTTGTTTGTTTGTTTGTTTTCTTAGTGTAAATCATGATCTTATAGTTTGTTTTCTAAGTGTGTTTCCAAATTGCCTTTGACTGCTGTATGCCTAATTGCAGCATTTAACCCCTCATTTCGTCTCTAATTTTTGACATGTACTCTTGTCTTGCATAAGTGGAAAGTCGATCAGCCCCCGTTTAAAAATGGTGAGCTTTTACTGTCACGTTAATAACATCACGCACGCGCACACCTAATGCTTTGACTGTCCTGCACTTTAAATATCTTCTGCACATAATGGAGGGTGTGCATAGTTACCAGTTCCCTTCGTGCAAAAGGGTTGTCTTAGGTTACTGTAAAGTCTAACGCACATTTGGAATCCTTTCTTTTGCTGAGATGTTACTAGCTCACATGATACTCAAAAATGAGCACAATCATCGAAATGCGGACATCATTGGGTACAGGGGTGCCTAGCCATAGTCATGAATAACTGAATATAAAAGGCTGAACAATCTACTATAAGCAATTGCATATTTCATTAGGTTTTTTTTTTTTTTTAATAGGCTGTAGTAACTTCAGGAGCTCAGGCAGGGGAACATTAATATTTATGAGTGGCTATGCCACACCCACTGAAATAAAAGCTGAGGATGTCATTGCAGAGGTAGGAGAAGCCAGAGCAGAATATTACAGAATATTACATTATTACATTGCTTGAATAGTGTGGCTCTGTCTGCCCTGGGGGTATTATTGAAACCCAAAGGCTGAAAGGATGGGGAGAGAGAGAGAGAGAGAGAGAGAGAGAGAGAGAGAGAGAGAGAGAGAGAGCGAGCATGTGTGAACATATTCTTGTCACTGTACGGCTCCTCCCCCCAAACGTCTCCCCGTGTGTGTTTGCTTGTGTGTGTGTGTGTGTGTTCATCCGTGTGGCCACGCCCCCTTGTGTTTCACACCTGCTCTTCGTTGTGTTGTTATTGTTTGCGTATATAAGTCCTTTGTGTAAACATTAACGTTGTCAGTGTTTGATCCCACGATAGCCTTAGTGCTACGTTGTCTTCCATGTCTCTAAATAAACATCGCTGTATGCATCACGGCTCCTCTTTTGTATCCTGCCAAGCCTCCCTGCGTTACAATTATGATCAAATTTGATAAAATACTAGGTCATAGTTTGCAGTCTGAAGTATTTTTGACCTGCTGAGAGTTAGCCTGATTTGATTTAGCCTGTTCCTAACCTTTGTTTAGTATGTTGCGTAAAAGCTCATGGAAATATTTCAGATGTAACATACATGTAATTGACCTAGTAGAGCAAAATTACAGAATTGTAAGGAAGAAGTGACGTTCTTGGGGCATATCATTAAGGGAAATACACACGGGCTGTCTCAAAACTGAGCACAAGCCATAATTTTGCTACCTAAACCATAGTGGCATACTCCCCTCTTACTGTTTTAGTCCCACACGCAGTACACCAAATACTGCAGGACCAAAGAGTGTCACACTTATCAGCCCAATGGTAGCTGAGATACCACACTACCCTCTTAGATATGCCTAATATAACTGTCAAAAGGTGTATAACACTGAACCCAGCTACACTCCTTCCTACGGAGGAGGATGGAGATCCACAAGACTGCACAGCAGTCTTAGCTTAAGTATGTACACCGCAGGTTGATCTCTTTGAAGAAGCCATAAGTAACCCAGACCTATGCCTCTATGTGGATGGGTCAGCAAGCAGGGACGACACAGGGGTCAATAGGGCGGCATACGCGGCAGTAACAGATCATGAAATACTTGAAACAGAAGTATTACCATCCTCCTATTCAGCGCAGGCTGCTGAACCAGTAGCACTGACGGAAGCATGCCAATTAGCTGCAGACAAAACTGTTAATGATTTTGGAGCCATATGGAAACATAGGCAATTCCTGACAAGCTCGGGTAAATATATTAGACATCACCATCTTGCTAGAAGCCATTTTGCTGCCAAAGACAATTGCAGTTGTTAAGTGTGCAGCTCACAGGACTACAGAAGACCAAATCAGCAAGGGGAATAATTTTGTAGATAGAGTAACAAAGGCAGCTGCAACTAACACCGCTGTGCAAGCAATACAGGAAACCGCTGCTACCCCGCATGCCACATTACGGGAGATTCAGTCAGGGGCTACCGCCACCGAACGCACCAGGTGGAGACAACTAGACTGCGCAGTGTACGATGGTGCTTGGACACACACACCTACGGGCAAACCTTGCCTAGCCAAATCATACATGCAGGGCCTAATCAGAATTGCTCATGGGCGTAGCCATATGAGCAAAGGGGGAATCGTGGACAGCATATTAAAGTTGCGCCAGAACTCACAATACTTACCCAAAACTTTTGTTCCAGCTGTCTTGTTTGTGCGCAGCACTCCCCAAAGGGAACCAAGCACGGTGGACAGGACCACACCAAGTCCTGTTAACAACCCACACTGCTGTCAAAATAGAAGGACGAGGAACCTGGGTACATCACACACACTGTAAGAAGGCTCCGACACCAGCCCCAACTCCAAGCAGCAGCACCCCAACAGACTAGGTCGGAACTGTGTTGAGTAGGGTGTTAAAGGCAAGGCCTACCCTTTCGACACTCGGAACCGTCAACCTCTCGCCTCTTGCTGATCCTGCCGACTACACCAATTTCTGTGGTGGAATTTTGAATAAACAGCAAGTCAGACGTGATTAAAAGAGTAATTTAATAAAGAAAATAAGGCATACAAAACACAGCTGTGTGAGAGCTAATGCTCTAAGCAAAAGTTCTAAAGGGGTAGACTGGCTCTGCTCCTTATACCTAAACTTCACATCCTGGAAGGGATGTCCTGTCATCCTGTATACCCATTTCCTGCTCCTTGTTGCACTAAGCACTTCTGCACATATCAGGATGCTCTGTTCCACCAGGACAGACACAGTTTGCTAGATCCTCTTTATCAGGATTAGTCGCACGACACATGCAAGATCACGAAGCAGCTGATTCAGCAGTCGTTTTGTTCACACAATATACAAAGACAGAATGTGCAGACTAAACTATTCATATAGGATTACATAGAAAAAGGATTAACATGATTATATATGAATCACATGATAATACATGATCGAATAATAATTTCCATCACACTAGAAACAGACCTCCAGGCCCAAGAGGTCACACAGTCGTGCCCAGCAAAGTAGTGCTGGGCCAGGGCACACTTCATACACTTTGTGCCTTTAAATAATACTACAACCAGATTTCCAAGCCCAAGAGGTCACACAGTCATGCCCAGCAAAGTAGCTCTGGGCCTGGGCACACTTCACGCAGTTTGACCCTTTGAATAATACTACAACCAGACTTCCAGGCCCAATAGGTCACACAGTCGTGCCCAACAAAGTAGTGCTGGGCCAGGGCACACTTCATGCACTTTGTGCGTTTAAATAATACTACAGCCAGATTTCCAAGCCCAAGAGGTCACACAGTCATGCCCAGCTAAGTAGCTCTGGGCCTGGGCACAATTCACGCAGTTTGACCCTTTAAATAAAACTAGAAACAGACTTCCTGGCCCAAGAGGTCACACAGTCATACTCAGCAAGGTTGCGTTAAACCTGGGCACACTTCACGCAGTTTGACCATTTAAATAAAACTAGAAACAGACTTCCAGGCCCAAGAGGTCACACAGTCATGCCCAGCAAAGTAGCTCTGGGCCTGGGCACACTTCACGCAGTTTGACCCTTTAGATAATACTACAACCAGACTTCCAGGCCCAAGAGGCCACACAGTCATGCCCAGCAAAGTAGCTCTGGGCCTGGGCACACTTGACGCAGTTTGACCCTTTAAATAATACTAAAACCAGACTTCCAGGCCCAAGAGGTCACACAGTCAGGCCCAGCAAAGTAGCTCTGGGCCTGGGCACACTTCATGCAGTTTGACCCTTTAAATAAAACTAGAAACAGACTTCCTGGCCCAAGAGGTCACACAGTCATGCCCAGCAAAGTAGCTCTGGGCCTGGGCACACTTCACGCAGTTTGACCATTTAAATAAAACTAGAAACAGACTTCCAGGCCCAAGAGGTCACACAGTCATGCCCAGCAAAGTAGCTCTGGGCCTGGGCACACTTCACGCAGTTTGACCCTTTAGATAATACTACAACCAGACTTCCAGGCCCAAGAGGTCACACAGTCATGCCCAGCAAAGTAGCTCTGGGCCTGGGCACACTTGACGCAGTTTGACCCTTTAAATAATACTAAAACCAGACTTCCAGGCCCAAGAGGTCACACAGTCAGGCCCAGCAAAGTAGCTCTGGGCCTGGGCACACTTCACGCAGTTTGACCCTTTAGATAATACTACAACCAGACTTCCAGGCCCAAGAGTTCACACAGTCATGCCCAGCAAAGTAGCTCTGGGCCTGCGCACACTTCACACAGTTTGACCCTTTGACCATTTTTGGCAGATTTCACCACGTTATTACGAACGTGGATACGTTATCTTAGAATTATAAGCAGTGTGAGATGTGAAGCTAAGTGAAGCACATGTGCAGAATTTCTAACAATAGCCTGTTTTGTATAGCCTGGCTAACTGACCAATCAGTGAAATGAAATGTGGTTGCTGAGCCTGTTGCAGCTGGGTCAATTTAATTTGGTTTCATTGTGTTTAATTTTAAACTCAGCTGCGTGCCATAAGACACAAGTTTATCTGATCATTTTTTGTTTTAATGCCGACTTAACCTAGCCATGTTTTACAGTTATCTTGAAATAATTAAGGTTCATCGCTAGAGGGTGCTGTTCATCTTTTTTTTTCTTTTTCTTTTTTGTATTATTGATCAGGAAAAAACTATAAAATAGATGAAGTGGACGCAAACCTTGCCTAGCCAAATCATACATGCAGGGCCTAATCAGAATTGCTCATGGGCGTAGCCATATGAGCAAAGGGGGAATCGTGGACAGCATATTAAAGTTGCGCCAGAACTCACAATACTTACCCAAAACTTTTGTTCCAGCTGTCTTGTTTGTGCGCAGCACTCCCCAAAGGGAACCAAGCACGGTGGACAGGACCACACCAAGTCCTGTTAACAACCCACACTGCTGTCAAAATAGAAGGACGAGGAACCTGGGTACATCACACACACTGTAAGAAGGCTCCGACACCAGCCCCAACTCCAAGCAGCAGCACCCCAACAGACTAGGTCGGAACTGTGTTGAGTAGGGTGTTAAAGGCAAGGCCTACCCTTTCGACACTCGGAACCGTCAACCTCTCGCCTCTTGCTGATCCTGCCGACTACACCAATTTCTGTGGTGGAATTTTGAATAAACAGCAAGTCAGACGTGATTAAAAGAGTAATTTAATAAAGAAAATAAGGCATACAAAACACAGCTGTGTGAGAGCTAATGCTCTAAGCAAAAGTTCTAAAGGGGTAGACTGGCTCTGCTCCTTATACCTAAACTTCACATCCTGGAAGGGATGTCCTGTCATCCTGTATACCCATTTCCTGCTCCTTGTTGCACTAAGCACTTCTGCACATATCAGGATGCTCTGTTCCACCAGGACAGACACAGTTTGCTAGATCCTCTTTATCAGGATTAGTCGCACGACACATGCAAGATCACGAAGCAGCTGATTCAACAGTCGTTTTGTTCACACAATATACAAAGACAGAATGTGCAGACTAAACTATTCATATAGGATTACATAGAGAAAGGATTAACATGATTATATATGAATCAAATGATAATACATGATCGAATAATAATTTCCATCACACTAGAAACAGACCTCCAGGCCCAAGAGGTCACACAGTCGTGCCCAGCAAAGTAGTGCTGGGCCAGGGCACACTTCATGCACTTTGTGCCTTTAAATAATACTACAACCAGATTTCCAAGCCCAAGAGGTCACACAGTCATGCCCAGCAAAGTAGCTCTGGGCCTGGGCACACTTCACGCAGTTTGACCCTTTGAATAATACTACAACCAGACTTCCAGGCCCAATAGGTCACACAGTCGTGCCCAACAAAGTAGTGCTGGGCCAGGGCACACTTCATGCACTTTGTGCGTTTAAATAATACTACAGCCAGATTTCCAAGCCCAAGAGGTCACACAGTCATGCCCAGCTAAGTAGCTCTGGGCCTGGGCACAATTCACGCAGTTTGACCCTTTAAATAAAACTAGAAACAGACTTCCTGGCCCAAGAGGTCACACAGTCATACTCAGCAAGGTTGCGTTAAACCTGGGCACACTTCACGCAGTTTGACCATTTAAATAAAACTAGAAACAGACTTCCAGGCCCAAGAGGTCACACAGTCATGCCCAGCAAAGTAGCTCTGGGCCTGGGCACACTTCACGCAGTTTGACCCTTTAGATAATACTACAACCAGACTTCCAGGCCCAAGAGGTCACACAGTCATGCCCAGCAAAGTAGCTCTGGGCCTGCGCACACTTTACGCAGTTTGACCCTTTGACCATTTTTGGCAGATTTCACCACGTTATTACGAACGTGGATACGTTATCTTAGAATTATAAGCAGTGTGAGATGTGAAGCTAAGTGAAGCACATGTGCAGAATTTCTAACAATAGCCTGTTTTGTATAGCCTGGCTAACTGACCAATCAGTGAAATGAAATGTGGTTGCTGAGCCTGTTGCAGCTGGGTCAATTTAATTTGATTTCATTGTGTTTAATTTTAAACTCAGCTGCGTGCCATGAGACACAAGTTTATCTGAGCATTTTTTGTTTTAATGCCGGCTTAACCTAGCCATGTTTTACAGTTATCTTGAAATAATTAAGGTTCATCGCTAGAGGGTGCTGTTCATCTTTTTTTTCTTTTTCTTTTTTGTATTATTGATCAGGAAAAAACTATAAAATAGATGAGGTGGACGTTTTCTATGTATCATATGGAATTTGAGTAGATGAGTGAATGTTACTATGTAAATGTATAAGAATTTGTGGATAAGATTATTATGAGATTATTTATAATCAAACGACTACACTGTACAACCACATCTTCCTTTTATTTACATATTATACAGATATTTACAGATATTTATATTTTACTTACAGAGCAGCTCCTCATTGGTTCGGCTCAGAAGCTTCTTTTCGATGTCCTCTTTCTCCAGGTACTCCTGCAGGTTAGGCATCTCCTCCGCCAACCGCCTAAGGGGAGAAGAGACGTGGTGTGACGCGTAGCCTGCTGTTAAAGGCTACAGATATAGTACATCTGTGAGGCTAACAGCGCTTATTATATGAAGCCTTATAGAGGTCATATGGAATGATCTCATTCGATCAACCCTAATGTAACCCTTACAAACTTTCATGAACTCATTTGAATAACACTACCATAGCCCTTAAGAATTTTCCTAAAATGTTTTAGGATGTTCTGAACAGAGTATCTCTTAAAGGTTAAATCCCTTGCAGGTCTTAGTCCTGCTCATCCCACATGCTGATGTGTGAGTGAAACTGAAACAGTGCATAGGTGTAGAGACCTGGACTTGGCGAGATGCAGGCCTATCCTCTCAGTCTGGTGCTATTCTGTTACTAGAGGACCTGAACACGCTTCTCCAACAGCACGTTCTTCTGGGCCTGATGACAACACGCACACACATGCACCCGCACACACACGGGCACACATACAGACATACAGATACTGTTTAATTTCTTCACATCTGTAGATACACTAGCATAAGTTGATATATACGTTTATGAGTTTGATTATGAGCTGATTTCAACTTGACAGGTACAGAGTATATAGTATACATAGAGAGTGCATAGTTTTACCAGGTTGAGTGCTACAGATTCTTGTGATGAAAGGTGACAAACCCAGCGATATGAAGAAAACAAGTACTGGGTTAATCCCTTAAAGGTTTAAAGGAGTCTCCCTTAAAGGTCTTAGTCCTGCTCATACCACATGCTGATGTGTGAGTGAAACAGTGCAGAGGTGTAGAGACCTGGACTTGGCGACATGCAGGTCTTTCCTGGCAATTAGTGCTGCATTCTGCTGCAGGAGAACCAGAACATGCTTCTCCCCACACACACACACGGGCACACATACAGGTGCGCACATATACACAGATACACATTCTGTTTAATTTCTTCACATCTGCAGACTAGAGTAAGCTGAGGGTATAGTGTTAAACCAGGTACTACATAAACAGTATATAGTATATATACAGAGGATATAGTGTTAAACCAGGAACTACTTACAGAGTATATAGTATACATACAGAGTATATAGTTTTACCAAAAGATCATGCTGATCTTTGATCTCCTGGTTCTTTATCTCCAGCACCACTTTCAGACTCATAATGTCCTCCTCTATGGGCTGGTTTAACACACACACACACAAACGTGCACACGCACACACACGCGCACACGCACACACACACACGAATCATCACTACAGCCAGTACAATGGAAAGGCGGGAATGTGTACTGAATGTGTACTGACGTTATAAGTGAAAGGTGGAGGTACTGGTGGATGTGTACTGAGACTATAAGGGATCTCTACCTGCAGTGACAGTCTGAGCTTCTCAAGTTCTTCCTCCAGAGATTTCTTTCTCCTGTTCACAGGCCATTTTCATATCTGCCAGAGCAAGTATCATTACTGCTGGATATATATATATATATATATATATATATATATATATATATATATATATATATATATATATATATATATATATATATATATATATATATATACAACACAGATTGTATATACTACATAATTACTACTGGATATATAAAATATAATATATATAGTACTATACATATATTAGTATCACTTTTATTGGAGCCTAAAGGCTAACATTCATTATTAGTTATGTTAGTATTATTGCATTTCCATAGTACTTACTCTTGATGGACCTGTTATGCTCCTCCTCCTCCTGCTGTTTCTGCAGGAGCTCTGTCTCCTCCTGCTGTTTGTGTTTCAGCATCTCCTGAAGAACCTGCAGCTCCGTCTGCTTCTGCAACCTCAACTCCTTCAGCTGCTCCAACAAACCGTTCTCCAACTCCTGCTTCTCACACCGCAAACACTCCAATCAGGCCACAGGCCCCACTACTGACACAGAACCACACACACACACACACACACAAAGAGAGACAAACAGAAAGACACATAGACATATGAAATTAGAAAGCCATATAGTGTAGAAATAGATTGATGTTATTCAGGGACCTCATTTATAAAACTTTGTGGATTCCAAAATGAAAGTGTGTGTATTCTGCACAAATAACAGGAAATGGCATATACCCCCCCAAAAATTAGATTTCTAAAGCCTCGAATATGAATTATTGGGAGATAGAGGCGACAGTGCAGCGCTAAAGACAAAAAAGGAATTTTAACCACAGGTATGAGTGGCAGCACCAGCAACCGCAGGTGTGAGTGGCATTATATTTTCATTTACCCTCCACATCCTTTGTGTCTGTGTATTCGTCCTCGATGCGTCCAGCACACCATCTCCAGAAACGCCTCATTTTTCCTCTGTCCTCTTCAGTGTCTTTCCACAGACTGATCTGTAAAGGTGTTCATGGGATTCCCCTCACGTGTGACATTGGGCCACAGGACATATGGGGTTCTAAAGTTCCAAGAGTGTAGATGAGTTGTTTTTCTTTGAATTTCCTAATTTCATTGACTCTACCTCAACCTGGATTGATTAACCATGTACGGCTCACCGGAGACTGTGATACATATAACATCCCAAAGTGTACTTAATTCTGAGCAAAATCTAACTAGCCTCATTACTGCTGAACTATGAGGGGCCATTTAGGGAGAAATCAGGGAAACACTACTTGTACATACATATGAAACATTTTCACATAAATAGCCTACTACTTACATTTGTGTATAATAATTTAAACTTGCATATACACGCACTTGCCCACTCAATCCCTGGTGCGTAACATAGGGTTGCACTATGCTTATGTTGGTATGGGGGTGTCTGTGTGTATATAACCATTTTCAGTGCGCCCGGAAGTCATTTCATTGTAATTTCAAGGCAGATATTTAACATGTGTACAGTGCGTATAATAGACAGAGGATAATATTAGGACAGTTATTGACATTTGTGTAATAAGTAGTGCTTCTCTTAATGACAAATGTAACTGTTTTCCCATATAGAATTGTGTGCTTTATATTGTTTGGAAGAACTTTTTCTTCTCATTTAGAAATATGTGGACTAAGTGCTCAGATTGTCTTATTATTTATTATGCTCAGTCTTTCATTGCGTATAATTTTAAACTCAGCTGCGTGCCATAAGACACAAGTTAATCTGAGCCTTTTTTGTTCTAACGCCGACTTAACCTAGCCATGTTTTACAGTTATCTTGAAATAATTGAGGTTCATCGCTAGAGGGTGGTGTTCATCTTTTTTTCTTTTCTTTTTTTGTATTATTGTTAGGAAAAACTATAAAATAGATGAGGTGGACGTTTTCTATGTATCATATGGAATTTGAGTATATGAGTGAATGTTACTATGTAAATGTATAATGTAAAATTATTATGAGATTATTTATAATCAAACAACTACACTATACAACCACATCTTCCTTTTATTTACATATTATACAGATATTTACATTTTATTTACAGAGCAGCTCCTCATTGGTTCGGCTCAGAAGCTTCTTTTCGATGTCCTCTTTCTCCAGGTACTCCTGCAGATTAGGCATCTCCTCCGACAACCGCCTGAGGGCAGAAGAGACGTGGTGTGAATCGTAGCCTGCCTGTTAAAAGCTACAGATATAGTACATCTGTGAGGTTAACAGAGGCTAACAACCCCTGAACAGACTTTCTACTCCCAAGGGGCCCAGAGATATTTACCAATAAAGTGCTACGCTCCAGACGGATGAGCGAGAAGCGCATGCGCAATTGCAACGAATTGGAGGAGGAAGTTTAAACAAACGCGCTGACTTTGAATACTCACCATCTAGGCCGGGCCAGGTCCAAATGGCCTGCAACTCGGTGCGCATCACCTCCATGACTGTCCCTAACGAACGCCACCTGCCACGCATTCGTCCCATCCCTGGCAGCTTTAAAAAATCGTAGCGTGAAAACGGTGGGTCCGATCCGCGTGCCACTCGAAGTCGATTACAGGGGAGATGCAGCCCTTTCCAAAGAGCCCTGAACAGACTTTCTACTCCGACGTCCATCGCTAGCACCGGCTGAAAGCTGAGTTCCAGAGCTTTTCAACGAGCCCCCGTGCGTCTCTCTTCTCCAAAGTAGCGGAGATATATGAAAGGATAAAAGGGGAAAAGAATAAAATGCGCACCGGTTTCAAATTCGCAGGCTACCTGCGCTGAAGGCGTGGGAAAACGAGCACGTGACCGAAAGGCTTCCGTACCCGATGGGTCCAGCTCTCGTGCCCAGTTGGTAGCTCGAAGGCTGTGCATATTCGATGCTGCACGGCCCCTGGGGCTCATGTCTTCAAGGGTCGAAGTGCGCACGTGCCGATGACCGGCAACCTAGCTCCCGTGCCTGGGCACAATTCGGGCACTTTGATCCCCTTCAAGTGAATGGATAGATGGGAAAAACATACTGCCAGGCCCACCGTGTCACATCAACCATGCAGGGCAAAGTGGCTTCGTCCCTGGGCACACTTTCTTGTGATTTGAGCCTTTAAATAATACAGGATCCAGACTTCCAATGCTCTCTAAATCACATGCCCGGCAAAGTAGCCTTAAACCTGGACACACAATGGAGACCATTTGACCTGTTAATTAATCATACTACAACCAGACTTCCAGGCCCACCAGGTCACACAGTCATGCCCAGCAAAGGAGCTCTGGGCCTGGGCACACTTCACGCAGTTTGACCCTTTAAATAATACTACAACCAGACTTCCAGGCCCAAGAGGTCACACAGTCATGCCCAGCAAAGTAGCTCTGGGCCTGGGCACACTTCACGCAGTTTTACCGTTTAAATAAAACTAGAAACAGACTTCCTGGCCCAAGAGGTCACACAGTCATGCCCAGCAAAGTAGTGCTGGGCCAGGCACCTTCATGCACTTTGTGCCTTTAAATAATACTATAACCAGACTTCCAAACCCAAGAGGTCACAGAGTCATGCCCAGCAAAGTCGCTATGGGCCTGGGCAGACCATGCAGTTTGACCCTTTAACCAAAACTAGAAAGAGACCTCCAAGCCCAGGAGGTCACAGAATCATACCCAGTAAAGTAGCTAGCTAGCTATCCAGCTACCGGGAAGCACGGTTAACAGTGCAGCCGGTAGCTAGCTAGCTAGCTAGCAGCTCAGTAACCGTACAAATTCGCTTGCTGCTGAAAACTGTCAAGTTGTATTTATAGCTTTCATTTTAGTTCTCTCAGCTTATTTATTTGTTTTTGTTTTTTTTAGGGAAGTTCAATAATTTCTTAGAAATCTTGGAACATTTTGCCAGTTGGCTTCTAGGAAAGCCTTTCTGCGCACAGACAATAAACACAACCCAGAATTCCTCAAACAGGAATGAATCTACTAATTTACAACACGGTTTAGTAACATTTCAGGCACATGAGTGGAGGAACTAGCAAATTCTAAATGATGAAATCGAAGCTGATAAAAATCCATGAAAATTTAAACTGGTCATGAAAAAATGCTTGTGAATTGAAAATGTAAGTGATCGTTATCTGGAAAAGAAAGGATTAAAACAGTCTTGATTTGATACATTTTAAAAAATGAAATATCAAGTTTTATCATTCGTGACCAAGGGAGTTTCTATGAGGGTGTAAACAACAAACGCATGTAAACTAAAAACTACAGTGGCATATAATTAAATAATTTGAGTAACTTTGTGTCACGTCATTTAACGTTTAACTCAAGCCATTTTTGTTACCGGACTCTTATCACTTAACATTAGTAACTGTTTTAGTTGCCTTGTTTATCCAATAACATTCATTAATTAATCAATCGTTTAACCCAAGCAATTTTCATTACTTCCGCCTCTCGAGGCAAAATGTCAATCAGAACGTTGCGCCCGCAAACTTCAAATAAACGATAAATAAGGCGAGTAATAAAAATGGATAAAGTTGAAAGATAAGTTGATTAAACTTGAGTCAAATAAAACTACTTATCAGTCAAAGCGTCAATTCATATGCATTTTATTGACTCTAAATTTAATTTACGTGCATTTTAATCAGCCATATTTTTGATGTACAGACCTGAGTTTTGTCGTTGAAGAGAATAAAAGAATCCGTCGTGTAAACTTACGCCATCTGCAGGCTGAGATGGTGTTGGCGTGACCCGGATGTGACATTTGCCAAGCTGATGACATATCGCGATATTAATTGTGAGATTTCCTTACCATCTTTGCTCTTCGCAGAAGGGCACTGTGCGGCCGAACAGCGTAAGGAGTGGACTCCTTGGTAGACGTTTCGACCAGTGTTTCGCCCGATTTTACTACAAAGGTGTGAGGAATGTTTTCTTGGCACACCATGGGTCCTCTGAAATCGGTAGACATTTGAACAGAAGGGCTTACCTATGTATTGTGACCAAGTGCATCCCTTCATGCAGCTGCTTAAATTATGGCAGAAGGACACTTTCAACAAGACAAGAAACCCTGCCGCAAGGGTTGTATAATCACGGATTTGTTCCAGTATCAAGACAGCAAATTTTCAATGTTTCCCTGGCCTTCACAGTCCCCAGATCTTAATCCTATAGAACATCCCTGGGTAAAGGTATAAAACAGCAGTTTAGAACATGTCAGTCCCTCCATGTAATTTGAGAGAAAATATCCTATGAAGATTGGACCAAGATTCCTGCCGAGTATTTTCAGCGCATAGTGCTGTGCCAGAAAGAATTGCTGCAGTTCTGGAGGCCAAAGAAGGTCCAACATGCTATTAAATGGGTGTACTTAAGCCAGATACACTGTGTCCTATAATAGGATGTTGCTGGAACGTATGTGGATGTTGTTGGAATGGCCGCAGAGTTGCAGCAGCAGTACAGGTAGTCTGTGATCCTTTCCCCCATCCGAGTGAGTTTGCCCTGTTACACGGGGTCGAGTTATGATGTGAATGTTCAATTACACAGGATGGATTGTGGGCGACGGAACCGAACGGCCTTCAGGATTCAAGTAGAGAAAGGTGAAACTTCTCCAGCCTTTGAGTTAATCACAGGACTATTGCATAGCAATTAGGGATAACAGAACAGCTTTCGGGGGGTTTGGGTGGGGTGCCTTATCCGCCCCTTTAACAGAGTAGTCACAATTCAAATTTCCCTTGTTCCATTGTTTACAAGGCATTATACATGTGGTTTATTTATAGTGCACGGGGTAATATGCAGCGAGTCTGGTCTGTCTGCTTTGGAAGAGAAACATTTGGCCAAAAGAGCAAGACACAGCCAGGAGGATGATTGGTAAGAGCAGATCATAATATGCACCTTAAAGCTGTACACTACAGCTAGGTCCTGTTCCATGACTGCATATATAAATTTACTACTGACATTGTCATTTGTATCTGGCCATTTACAGTGCACTCTTGCTCAATGCAGCACTTGAAGCTGATTTTCCATTGTGTAGTTATTATGTTCAAGAGATGTTTGACCCGGTCAGGGTGACACACTTTAGTGAGGGCAGCAGTATCCTAGAGGACACTACAGACAGTGACGGAGACATCTCAGAGCGCGAGGTGAGAGGTTGAGTTTTTTGTTACTCTCTCTACGACATACTTTTCATGCCAGGTACTATTGTCCAGTTCAGCCCAATTTAATTTACTGCCTTGTATTATCATATATAAATTGCTGAACGATCGATATATATATATATATAGAGGTTGGAAATTGGTTGTGTAAAAATGAATTGTGATTGTTAAGCCACACAGATGTAAGTGGACATCAAGGGAAAAAATAGTGTGGGTGCCAAGTATGGTGATTGTATCTTTAAAGCTGTAGGAAATGTTACTTTCAGAATGTTTGTGAGATTAAAAAAAAAAAAAAAAAGATATAATTACTATCCATGGTGGAATTGAATGTGTTGCAGACAACATAGGCAGGGATTAGACTGAAAAATATCAGAGTATTCTTAGTGCCGTTTATTGCTGTTGTCAGAGGTTATGCAGCCATATCCTCCCTAGCAAGTATGACTTCTTCTTCTAACTGTTTGGCCACCTGCAGACACAAGTACCGTTTTGAGCAATACTTAATTACATCTACTCCAAATGCATATTTAATTGCATTGTTAGTATTTATGCAAAACAAGTGTTTGGATTGCCCTGCTCCATTGCAGACTTTCTCACTCTAGCAAATGCGGCTTCCACCTCCTCAATCAGTTGATCCGCATCATTTTCATAGGAAACATCATCATTGTTCCTCAAACATCTTTTACTAATCTTAAAATTCACATCTGGATCTCGCATCTTTCTGTAAGAATCCAGTGTCAACTGCAACTATGAGGAGAAACAGTGTTAAGCAATATTTAATTACATCTACTTGAAATGCATAGTTCATAGCATTGTGAGAATTTGTGGAAAACAAGTGTTAGGATTGCTCTGCTCCACTGCAGACTTTCTCACTCTAGCAAAGATGGCTTCCACGTCCTCAATATATTTATCCCAGTCATTGTCATGGAAAATCTGAGTCTTTTCAGGAAACATCATGACATTCATATGTGGAGGTTCTGTCTTTTTGGAAGAGTCCAGTTCCACCTGTAGATATGAGTAGAAATATTGTTGACCAGTATTTAAATACATTTAATTGAAATATGACTTTAATTACATTTTGATACATTTGTAATTTATCATTTGTATTGGACTGGAAAGGAAACAAATACAATTTTTTATCGCATATCCATTATCACATAGCCTGCAGGCCTAATGATGTAAAAATGTGCCCCCAAATGTTCAACAGAAATAACAGGACCTGACACACTAAGGTACCGTAGACCCATTCAAATTGTGCTATTGGAACAATAAATTCCAATGCATTCAGTCATTTTAGCTAGTGTTGATTTTGATTCTCGCCACAATTATACTAATAATCAGCGTTACAACTCAGCATGCAAAGTCACCGAACAGTCGACTGTTAATTCTATAGTAAGGAGAATGTAAAACAAACAAACAAAAAACCCACCAACGGTATTTTTTTTCCTGTAACTGACAAAGATTACGTATGCTAAATGTATGTGTCCTAAATATATTCTAAATACATTTACATTAGTGGTTTTAATTAATTTCTCCAACATTTGTTGAAATGCATTTGTAATTTATATTCAGAGACATTTCAGTAAGTACAAGCATTAAATTAGCATCACTGTTCACCATAGCTGTTTTTCCATTTTTTGTGGCTTTTGTCCCTTGCCTCAGTATGGCTTTAAATCATTTGTCTTGGTTCTACTTTACTTACTATGGCTGATTCAGTTGTCTGAGTAGTCAAGTCATTCTTCGTTAAATGGTTTGTTCTAGTATCTGTTTAAAAAGTAACAGAAAATGTCTTATTAGCATTGTATAGATACTTAGAACACTTCTACGTAGATCTCTCTCTCTCAGACACACACACAGTTCATCCAAGTGGTGGCTGTGGTCAGAACTTACCCTTAAAGAAGTCATCATCTGAGGTGGAGTTCCTTCTATTAACACCCTTCCGACAACAGCAAGTGAAGAATAGCACAAGTTGTGTGAATGTTCTGGCAGGGATCTGGGCTCGTGTCTTTTCATTTTTCTTCTTCCTATATTGACCAAATATCCCATGGTTTTCCTTTTCATACTTCTCAGAAGGAACAGGTTCCTTGCATCTTGGATTACAGTAGTAACTACTGGACTGACCCATAATAAATTTTGTTTTGAAAATCCAACTGTAACCGGCACTACTTGATAACAGAAGAGATCGTTTGGGTAAAACAGAAATGTGATCTGTAGACTAAAATTGGTTCACAGAAATTGCTCATTTGAAAAATCTGTTCTTTGACTACATCATAATTGCATAATTGATGCGGATGCATTATGACATCGCACGTCACGTCTGCAATAGATTTAGATTTACACCAACTTTAAAGAGAAAATGATGATTAGCAAATGTAGTTGCTAGTGATTGTCTAGTGATTGCAAGCAACGACTATTCGTGCTCTGCATTCTTGCGTATTTATTTATGCTAGGCTGTACATAACGCAGCCTTAAAAACATGGGATAGAAATCCCCATGTAACACAATTCAGGTTCTGTCCAAATACATGGCTAGCTAGCAAGTTATTTTACAATCCCATTTAGCACATATATCGCCACGAATGTCCTGAACAAAACACGCTGTACCTAATCCCCATAAATGACATATCTCTCACTGAATAAAAACTTGTATGCTTCAACAGTATACAGTGGGAGAAATGGCGATCACCTTTAAAAGGATTTCTTACTGTAGGCCTATTATAAACAACATGGAGGAAATTAAAATAAAAATACTTCAGTTAGACCGTGGACACAGGCTGCTAATAAATCAAGTAAATGAAACTGGATGGACTGCTTAATTATGTAACAACACAACATTTATGGTGACGAGGATGTTTCACACATACACTCTTAAGTGATGCTGACCTCAATATCCACATTTCACATTGTTACTGTACCACTGTAGATGAACCTAAACCTCACATTCTCGTCACGTTGATAAGCTTTTTGAAAGTTCCGCTCTGCACGTCTCTGAAAAGCAGGCGAGTTCATCTCCTGGAAACATAAAAGCATGACACTAATGTAAATCTTTCACTTTGTTCTTATATGCGAGTTGTCAATAATTCAAAATTCTTGTTAAAACTGTGGAACTCTGTTGCAGCTCACTCTCTCTGTTTTGCATTGCCAGATCGCTGAACAGGAGCATGTCCGGCTTTGACACACGTGCCCTGCGCTGACCAGTACCGCCAGCAACCACAACACGTGGAGACGTAATCCTCTTTAACTACTTGTCCTTCCTCCATGTATATACACTCCAAACTCCAGTTTAGAGTGGTTAATGGCACTTACGCCAGCACACTGTACCGGTTTGATCACCTGTAGTCAGAGATGCACGGACCCGTTGGTGCGTATGCGTAACTCGGAGCGGGTGCTGCTCTCCAAGGTTATGCTGCTGCTTACTGTCACTCTCTCACGAGCACAAGTCCTCGTCTACTTTAACAAGGCTAAGTCACTGATAATGTAATAACAAACATGTTTGACAAAATACTAGGTCATGGTTTGCAGTCTAAAGTCCTTCTGACTTGCTGAGAGTTAGCCTGATTTGATTTAGCTTGTTCTTAACCTTTGTTTAGTATGTTACATAAAAGCTCATGGAAATATTTCAGATGTAACATAAATGTACCTGACCATTTTCACTGAAAGAGACTGGTAGCTACAGGATTACATGAAGCTACAATCAGAATCGATTTCTAGTCACCGAGCATTATTGTTGTGAATAATTAGAATTTAAATTAATTCATATTTTGTTAATTATGTAAATAAGTTACAATCTTGGAAGATAGTTTGCATTCTGTTTCTATATGACAGTTATATATTTTTTTGTTTGTTTGTTTGTTTTCTTAGTGTAAATCATGATCTTATAGTTTGTTTTCTAAGTGTGTTTCCAAATTGCCTTTGACTGCTGTATGCCTAATTGCAGCATTTAACCCCTCATTTCGTCTCTAATTTTTGACATGTACTCTTGTCTTGCATAAGTGGAAAGTCGATCAGCCCCCGTTTAAAAATGGTGAGCTTTTACTGTCACGTTAATAACATCACGCACGCGCACACCTAATGCTTTGACTGTCCTGCACTTTAAATATCTTCTGCACATAATGGAGGGTGTGCATAGTTACCAGTTCCCTTCGTGCAAAAGGGTTGTCTTAGGTTACTGTAAAGTCTAACGCACATTTGGAATCCTTTCTTTTGCTGAGATGTTACTAGCTCACATGATACTCAAAAATGAGCACAATCATCGAAATGCGGACATCATTGGGTACAGGGGTGCCTAGCCATAGTCATGAATAACTGAATATAAAAGGCTGAACAATCTACTATAAGCAATTGCATATTTCATTAGGTTTTTGTTTTTTTTTAATAGGCTGTAGTAACTTCAGGAGCTCAGGCAGGGGAACATTAATATTTATGAGTGGCTATGCCACACCCACTGAAATAAAAGCTGAGGATGTCATTGCAGAGGTAGGAGAAGCCAGAGCAGAATATTACAGAATATTACATTATTACATTGCTTGAATAGTGGCTCTGTCTGCCCTGGGGGTATTATTGAAACCCAAAGGCTGAAAGGATGGGGAGAGAGAGAGAGAGAGAGAGAGAGAGAGAGAGAGAGAGAGCGAGCATGTGTGAACATATTCTTGTCACTGTACGGCTCCTCCCCCCAAACGTCTCCCCGTGTGTGTTTGCGTGTGTTCATCCGTGTGGCCACGCCCCCTTGTGTTTCACGCCTGCTCTTCGTTGTGTTGTTATTGTTTGCGTATATAAGTCCTTTGTGTAAACATTAACGTTGTCAGTGTTTGATCCCACGATAGCCTTAGTGCTACGTTGTCTTCCATGTCTCTAAATAAACATCGCTGTATGCATCACGGCTCCTCTTTTGTATCCTGCCAAGCCTCCCTGCGTTACAATTATGATCAAATTTGATAAAATACTAGGTCATAGTTTGCAGTCTGAAGTATTTTTGACCTGCTGAGAGTTAGCCTGATTTGATTTAGCCTGTTCCTAACCTTTGTTTAGTATGTTGCGTAAAAGCTCATGGAAATATTTCAGATGTAACATACATGTAATTGACCTAGTAGAGCAAAATTACAGAATTGTAAGGAAGAAGTGACGTTCTTGGGGCATATCATTAAGGGAAATACACACGGGCTGTCTCAAAACTGAGCACAAGCCATAATTTTGCTACCTAAACCATAGTGGCATACTCCCCTCTTACTGTTTTAGTCCCACACGCAGTACACCAAATACTGCAGGACCAAAGAGTGTCACACTTATCAGCCCAATGGTAGCTGAGATACCACACTACCCTCTTAGATATGCCTAATATAACTGTCAAAAGGTGTATAACACTGAACCCAGCTACACTCCTTCCTACGGAGGAGGATGGAGATCCACAAGACTGCACAGCAGTCTTAGCTTAAGTATGTACACCGCAGGTTGATCTCTTTGAAGAAGCCATAAGTAACCCAGACCTATGCCTCTATGTGGATGGGTCAGCAAGCAGGGACGACACAGGGGTCAATAGGGCGGCATACGCGGCAGTAACAGATCATGAAATACTTGAAACAGAAGTATTACCATCCTCCTATTCAGCGCAGGCTGCTGAACCAGTAGCACTGACGGAAGCATGCCAATTAGCTGCAGACAAAACTGTTAATGATTTTGGAGCCATATGGAAACATAGGCAATTCCTGACAAGCTCGGGTAAATATATTAGACATCACCATCTTGCTAGAAGCCATTTTGCTGCCAAAGACAATTGCAGTTGTTAAGTGTGCAGCTCACAGGACTACAGAAGACCAAATCAGCAAGGGGAATAATTTTGTAGATAGAGTAACAAAGGCAGCTGCAACTAACACCGCTGTGCAAGCAATACAGGAAACCGCTGCTACCCCGCATGCCACATTACGGGAGATTCAGTCAGGGGCTACCGCCACCGAACGCACCAGGTGGAGACAACTAGACTGCGCAGTGTACGATGGTGCTTGGACACACACACCTACGGGCAAACCTTGCCTAGCCAAATCATACATGCAGGGCCTAATCAGAATTGCTCATGGGCGTAGCCATATGAGCAAAGGGGGAATCGTGGACAGCATATTAAAGTTGCGCCAGAACTCACAATACTTACCCAAAACTTTTGTTCCAGCTGTCTTGTTTGTGCGCAGCACTCCCCAAAGGGAACCAAGCACGGTGGACAGGACCACACCAAGTCCTGTTAACAACCCACACTGCTGTCAAAATAGAAGGACGAGGAACCTGGGTACATCACACACACTGTAAGAAGGCTCCGACACCAGCCCCAACTCCAAGCAGCAGCACCCCAACAGACTAGGTCGGAACTGTGTTGAGTAGGGTGTTAAAGGCAAGGCCTACCCTTTCGACACTCGGAACCGTCAACCTCTCGCCTCTTGCTGATCCTGCCGACTACACCAATTTCTGTGGTGGAATTTTGAATAAACAGCAAGTCAGACGTGATTAAAAGAGTAATTTAATAAAGAAAATAAGGCATACAAAACACAGCTGTGTGAGAGCTAATGCTCTAAGCAAAAGTTCTAAAGGGGTAGACTGGCTCTGCTCCTTATACCTAAACTTCACATCCTGGAAGGGATGTCCTGTCATCCTGTATACCCATTTCCTGCTCCTTGTTGCACTAAGCACTTCTGCACATATCAGGATGCTCTGTTCCACCAGGACAGACACAGTTTGCTAGATCCTCTTTATCAGGATTAGTCGCACGACACATGCAAGATCACGAAGCAGCTGATTCAGCAGTCGTTTTGTTCACACAATATACAAACACAGAATGTGCAGACTAAACTATTCATATAGGATTACATAGAAAAAGGATTAACATGATTATATATGAATCACATGATAATACATGATCGAATAATAATTTCCATCACACTAGAAACAGACCTCCAGGCCCAAGAGGTCACACAGTCGTGCCCAGCAAAGTAGTGCTGGGCCAGGGCACACTTCATACACTTTGTGCCTTTAAATAATACTACAACCAGATTTCCAAGCCCAAGAGGTCACACAGTCATGCCCAGCAAAGTAGCTCTGGGCCTGGGCACACTTCACGCAGTTTGACCCTTTGAATAATACTACAACCAGACTTCCAGGCCCAATAGGTCACACAGTCGTGCCCAACAAAGTAGTGCTGGGCCAGGGCACACTTCATGCACTTTGTGCGTTTAAATAATACTACAGCCAGATTTCCAAGCCCAAGAGGTCACACAGTCATGCCCAGCTAAGTAGCTCTGGGCCTGGGCACAATTCACGCAGTTTGACCCTTTAAATAAAACTAGAAACAGACTTCCTGGCCCAAGAGGTCACACAGTCATACTCAGCAAGGTTGCGTTAAACCTGGGCACACTTCACGCAGTTTGACCATTTAAATAAAACTAGAAACAGACTTCCAGGCCCAAGAGGTCACACAGTCATGCCCAGCAAAGTAGCTCTGGGCCTGGGCACACTTCACGCAGTTTGACCCTTTAGATAATACTACAACCAGACTTCCAGGCCCAAGAGGCCACACAGTCATGCCCAGCAAAGTAGCTCTGGGCCTGGGCACACTTGACGCAGTTTGACCCTTTAAATAATACTAAAACCAGACTTCCAGGCCCAAGAGGTCACACAGTCAGGCCCAGCAAAGTAGCTCTGGGCCTGGGCACACTTCATGCAGTTTGACCCTTTAAATAAAACTAGAAACAGACTTCCTGGCCCAAGAGGTCACACAGTCATGCCCAGCAAAGTAGCTCTGGGCCTGGGCACACTTCACGCAGTTTGACCATTTAAATAAAACTAGAAACAGACTTCCAGGCCCAAGAGGTCACACAGTCATGCCCAGCAAAGTAGCTCTGGGCCTGGGCACACTTCACGCAGTTTGACCCTTTAGATAATACTACAACCAGACTTCCAGGCCCAAGAGGTCACACAGTCATGCCCAGCAAAGTAGCTCTGGGCCTGGGCACACTTGACGCAGTTTGACCCTTTAAATAATACTAAAACCAGACTTCCAGGCCCAAGAGGTCACACAGTCAGGCCCAGCAAAGTAGCTCTGGGCCTGGGCACACTTCACGCAGTTTGACCCTTTAGATAATACTACAACCAGACTTCCAGGCCCAAGAGTTCACACAGTCATGCCCAGCAAAGTAGCTCTGGGCCTGCGCACACTTCACACAGTTTGACCCTTTGACCATTTTTGGCAGATTTCACCACGTTATTACGAACGTGGATACGTTATCTTAGAATTATAAGCAGTGTGAGATGTGAAGCTAAGTGAAGCACATGTGCAGAATTTCTAACAATAGCCTGTTTTGTATAGCCTGGCTAACTGACCAATCAGTGAAATGAAATGTGGTTGCTGAGCCTGTTGCAGCTGGGTCAATTTAATTTGGTTTCATTGTGTTTAATTTTAAACTCAGCTGCGTGCCATAAGACACAAGTTTATCTGATCATTTTTTGTTTTAATGCCGACTTAACCTAGCCATGTTTTACAGTTATGTTGAAATAATTAAGGTTCATCGCTAGAGGGTGCTGTTCATCTTTTTTTTTCTTTTTCTTTTTTGTATTATTGATCAGGAAAAAACTATAAAATAGATGAAGTGGACGCAAACCTTGCCTAGCCAAATCATACATGCAGGGCCTAATCAGAATTGCTCATGGGCGTAGCCATATGAGCAAAGGGGGAATCGTGGACAGCATATTAAAGTTGCGCCAGAACTCACAATACTTACCCAAAACTTTTGTTCCAGCTGTCTTGTTTGTGCGCAGCACTCCCCAAAGGGAACCAAGCACGGTGGACAGGACCACACCAAGTCCTGTTAACAACCCACACTGCTGTCAAAATAGAAGGACGAGGAACCTGGGTACATCACACACACTGTAAGAAGGCTCCGACACCAGCCCCAACTCCAAGCAGCAGCACCCCAACAGACTAGGTCGGAACTGTGTTGAGTAGGGTGTTAAAGGCAAGGCCTACCCTTTCGACACTCGGAACCGTCAACCTCTCGCCTCTTGCTGATCCTGCCGACTACACCAATTTCTGTGGTGGAATTTTGAATAAACAGCAAGTCAGACGTGATTAAAAGAGTAATTTAATAAAGAAAATAAGGCATACAAAACACAGCTGTGTGAGAGCTAATGCTCTAAGCAAAAGTTCTAAAGGGGTAGACTGGCTCTGCTCCTTATACCTAAACTTCACATCCTGGAAGGGATGTCCTGTCATCCTGTATACCCATTTCCTGCTCCTTGTTGCACTAAGCACTTCTGCACATATCAGGATGCTCTGTTCCACCAGGACAGACACAGTTTGCTAGATCCTCTTTATCAGGATTAGTCGCACGACACATGCAAGATCACGAAGCAGCTGATTCAGCAGTCGTTCTGTTCACACAATATACAAAGACAGAATGTGCAGACTAAACTATTCATATAGGATTACATAGAGAAAGGATTAACATGATTATATATGAATCAAATGATAATACATGATCGAATAATAATTTCCATCACACTAGAAACAGACCTCCAGGCCCAAGAGGTCACACAGTCGTGCCCAGCAAAGTAGTGCTGGGCCAGGGCACACTTCATGCACTTTGTGCCTTTAAATAATACTACAACCAGATTTCCAAGCCCAAGAGGTCACACAGTCATGCCCAGCAAAGTAGCTCTGGGCCTGGGCACACTTCACGCAGTTTGACCCTTTGAATAATACTACAACCAGACTTCCAGGCCCAATAGGTCACACAGTCGTGCCCAACAAAGTAGTGCTGGGCCAGGGCACACTTCATGCACTTTGTGCGTTTAAATAATACTACAGCCAGATTTCCAAGCCCAAGAGGTCACACAGTCATGCCCAGCTAAGTAGCTCTGGGCCTGGGCACAATTCACGCAGTTTGACCCTTTAAATAAAACTAGAAACAGACTTCCTGGCCCAAGAGGTCACACAGTCATACTCAGCAAGGTTGCGTTAAACCTGGGCACACTTCACGCAGTTTGACCATTTAAATAAAACTAGAAACAGACTTCCAGGCCCAAGAGGTCACACAGTCATGCCCAGCAAAGTAGCTCTGGGCCTGGGCACACTTCACGCAGTTTGACCCTTTAGATAATACTACAACCAGACTTCCAGGCCCAAGAGGTCACACAGTCATGCCCAGCAAAGTAGCTCTGGGCCTGCGCACACTTTACGCAGTTTGACCCTTTGACCATTTTTGGCAGATTTCACCACGTTATTACGAACGTGGATACGTTATCTTAGAATTATAAGCAGTGTGAGATGTGAAGCTAAGTGAAGCACATGTGCAGAATTTCTAACAATAGCCTGTTTTGTATAGCCTGGCTAACTGACCAATCAGTGAAATGAAATGTGGTTGCTGAGCCTGTTGCAGCTGGGTCAATTTAATTTGATTTCATTGTGTTTAATTTTAAACTCAGCTGCGTGCCATGAGACACAAGTTTATCTGAGCATTTTTTGTTTTAATGCCGGCTTAACCTAGCCATGTTTTACAGTTATCTTGAAATAATTAAGGTTCATCGCTAGAGGGTGCTGTTCATCTTTTTTTTCTTTTTCTTTTTTGTATTATTGATCAGGAAAAAACTATAAAATAGATGAGGTGGACGTTTTCTATGTATCATATGGAATTTGAGTAGATGAGTGAATGTTACTATGTAAATGTATAAGAATTTGTGGATAAGATTATTATGAGATTATTTATAATCAAACGACTACACTGTACAACCACATCTTCCTTTTATTTACATATTATACAGATATTTACAGATATTTATATTTTACTTACAGAGCAGCTCCTCATTGGTTCGGCTCAGAAGCTTCTTTTCGATGTCCTCTTTCTCCAGGTACTCCTGCAGGTTAGGCATCTCCTCCGCCAACCGCCTGAGGGCAGAAGAGACGTGGTGTGACGCGTAGCCTGCTGTTAAAGGCTACAGATATAGTACATCTGTGAGGCTAACAGCGCTTATTATATGAAGCCTTATAGAGGTCATATGGAATGATCTCATTCGATCAACCCTAATGTAACCCTTACAAACTTTCATGAACTCATTTGAATAACACTACCATAGCCCTTAAGAATTTTCCTAAAATGTTTTAGGATGTTCTGAACAGAGTATCTCTTAAAGGTTAAATCCCTTGCAGGTCTTAGTCCTGCTCATCCCACATGCTGATGTGTGAGTGAAACAGTGCATAGGTGTAGAGACCTGGACTTGGCGAGATGCAGGCCTATCCTCTCAGTCTGGTGCTATTCTGTTACTAGAGGACCTGAACACGCTTCTCCAACAGCACGTTCTTCTGGGCCTGATGACAACACGCACACACATGCACCCGCACACACACGGGCACACATACAGACATACAGATACTGTTTAATTTCTTCACATCTGTAGATACACTAGCATAAGTTGATATATACGTTTATGAGTTTGATTATGAGCTGATTTCAACTTGACAGGTACAGAGTATATAGTATACATAGAGAGTGCATAGTTTTACCAGGTTGAGTGCTACAGATTCTTGTGATGAAAGGTGACAAACCCAGCGATATGAAGAAAACAAGTACTGGGTTAGTCCCTTAAAGGTTTAAAGGAGTCTCCCTTAAAGGTCTTAGTCCTGCTCATACCACATGCTGATGTGTGAGTGAAACAGTGCAGAGGTGTAGAGACCTGGACTTGGCGACATGCAGGTCTTTCCTGGCAATTAGTGCTGCATTCTGCTGCAGGAGAACCAGAACATGCTTCTCCCCACACACACACACGGGCACACATACAGGTGCGCACATATACACAGATACACATTCTGTTTAATTTCTTCACATCTGCAGACTAGAGTAAGCTGAGGGTATAGTGTTAAACCAGGTACTACATAAACAGTATATAGTATATATACAGAGGATATAGTGTTAAACCAGGAACTACTTACAGAGTATATAGTATACATACAGAGTATATAGTTTTACCAAAAGATCATGCTGATCTTTGATCTCCTGGTTCTTTATCTCCAGCACCACTTTCAGACTCATAATGTCCTCCTCTATGGGCTGGTTTAACACACACACACACAAACGTGCACACGCGCACACGCACACACACACGAATCATCACTACAGCCAGTACAATGGAAAGGCGGGAATGTGTACTGAATGTGTACTGACGTTATAAGTGAAAGGTGGAGGTACTGGTGGATGTGTACTGAGACTATAAGGGATCTCTACCTGCAGTGACAGTCTGAGCTTCTCAAGTTCTTCCTCCAGAGATTTCTTCTCCTGTTCACAGGCCATTTTCATATCTGCCAGAGCAAGTATCATTACTGCTGGATATATATATATATATATATATATATATATATATATATATATATATATATATATATATATATATATATATACAACACAGATTGTATATACTACATAATTACTACTGGATATATAAAATATAATATATATAGTACTATACATATATTAGTATCACTTTTATTGGAGCCTAAAGGCTAACATTCATTATTAGTTATGTTAGTATTATTGCATTTCCATAGTACTTACTCTTGATGGACCTGTTATGCTCCTCCTCCTCCTGCTGTTTCTGCAGGAGCTCTGTCTCCTCCTGCTGTTTGTGTTTCAGCATCTCCTGAAGAACCTGCAGCTCCGTCTGCTTCTGCAACCTCAACTCCTTCAGCTGCTCCAACAAACCGTTCTCCAACTCCTGCTTCTCACACCGCAAACACTCCAATCGGGCCACAGGCCCCACTACTGACACAGAACCACACACACACACACACACACAAAGAGAGACAAACAGAAAGACACATAGACATATGAAATTAGAAAGCCATATAGTGTAGAAATAGATTGATGTTATTCAGGGACCTCATTTATAAAACTTTGTGGATTCCAAAATGAAAGTGTGTGTATTCTGCACAAATAACAGGAAATGGCATATACCCCCCCAAAAATTAGATTTCTAAAGCCTCGAATATGAATTATTGGGAGATAGAGGCGACAGTGCAGCGCTAAAGACAAAAAAGGAATTTTAACCACAGGTATGAGTGGCAGCACCAGCAACCGCAGGTGTGAGTGGCATTATATTTACATTTACCCTCCACATCCTTTGTGTCTGTGTATTCGTCCTCGATGCGTCCAGCACACCATCTCCAGAAACGCCTCATTTTTCCTCTGTCCTCTTCAGTGTCTTTCCACAGACTGATCTGTAAAGGTGTTCATGGGATTCCCCTCACGTGTGACATTGGGCCACAGGACATATGGGGTTCTAAAGTTCCAAGAGTGTAGATGAGTTGTTTTTCTTTGAATTTCCTAATTTCATTGACTCTACCTCAACCTGGATTGATTAACCATGTACGGCTCACCGGAGACTGTGATACATATAACATCCCAAAGTGTACTTAATTCTGAGCAAAATCTAACTAGCCTCATTACTGCTGAACTATGAGGGGCCATTTAGGGAGAAATCAGGGAAACACTACTTGTACATACATATGAAACATTTTCACATAAATAGCCTACTACTTACATTTGTGTATAATAATTTAAACTTGCATATACACGCACTTGCCCACTCAATCCCTGGTGCGTAAACATAGGGTTGCACTATGCTTATGTTGGTATGGGGGTGTCTGTGTGTATATAACCATTTTCAGTGCGCCCGGAAGTCATTTCATTGTAATTTCAAGGCAGATATTTAACATGTGTACAGTGCGTATAATAGACAGAGGAAGACTGTTGAACTATTAATATTAGGACAGTTATTGACATTTGTGTAATAAGTAGTGCTTCTCTTAATGACAAATGTAACTGTTTTCCCATATAGAATTGTGTGCTTTATATTGTTTGGAAGAACTTTTTCTTCTCATTTAGAAATATGTGGACTAAGTGCTCAGATTGTCTTATTATTTATTATGCTCAGTCTTTCATTGCGTATAATTTTAAACTCAGCTGCGTGCCATAAGACACAAGTTAATCTGAGCCTTTTTTGTTCTAACGCCGACTTAACCTAGCCATGTTTTACAGTTATCTTGAAATAATTGAGGTTCATCGCTAGAGGGTGGTGTTCATCTTTTTTTCTTTTCTTTTTTTGTATTATTGTTTAGGGAAAAACTATAAAATAGATGAGGTGGACGTTTTCTATGTATCATATGGAATTTGAGTATATGAGTGAATGTTACTATGTAAATGTATAAGAATTTGTGGATAAAATTATTATGAGATTATTTATAATCAAACAACTACACTATACAACCACATCTTCCTTTTATTTACATATTATACAGATATTTACATTTTATTTACAGAGCAGCTCCTCATTGGTTCGGCTCAGAAGCTTCTTTTCGATGTCCTCTTTCTCCAGGTACTCCTGCAGATTAGGCATCTCCTCCGACAACCGCCTGAGGGCAGAAGAGACGTGGTGTGAATCGTAGCCTGCTGTTAAAAGCTACAGATATAGTACATCTGTGAGGTTAACAGAGGCTAACAACCCCTGAACAGACTTTCTACTCCCAAGGGGCCCAGAGATATTTACCAATAAAGTGCTACGCTCCAGACGGATGAGCGAGAAGCGCATGCGCAATTGCAACGAATTGGAGGAGGAAGTTTAAACAAACGCGCTGACTTTGAATACTCACATCTAGGCCGGGCCAGGTCCAAATGGCCTGCAACTCGGTGCGCATCACCTCCATGACTGTCCCTAACGAACGCCACCTGCCACGCATTCGTCCCATCCCTGGCGGCTTTAAAAAATCGTAGCGTGAAAACGGTGGGTCCGATCCGCGTGCCACTCGAAGTCGATTACAGGGGAGATGCAGCCCTTTCCAAAGAGCCCTGAACAGACTTTCTACTCCGACGTCCATCGCTAGCACCGGCTGAAAGCTGAGTTCCAGAGCTTTTCAACGAGCCCCCGTGCGTCTCTCTTCTCCAAAGTAGCGGAGATATATGAAAGGATAAAAGGGGAAAAGAATAAAATGCGCACCGGTTTCAAATTCGCAGGCTACCTGCGCTGAAGGCGTGGAAAACGAGCACGTGACCGAAAGGCTTCCGTACCCGATGGGTCCAGCTCTCGTGCCCAGTTGGTAGCTCGAAGGCTGTGCATATTCGATGCTGCACGGCCCCTGGGGCTCATGTTTTCAAGGGTCGAAGTGCGCACGTGCCGATGACCGGCAACCTAGCTCCGTGCCTGGGCACAATTCGGGCACTTTGATCCCCTTCAAGTGAATGGATAGATGGGAAAAAACATACTGCCAGGCCCACCGTGTCACATCAACCATGCAGGGCAAAGTGGCTTCGTCCCTGGGCACACTTTCTTGTGATTTGAGCCTTTAAATAATACAGGATCCAGACTTCCAATGCTCTCTAAATCACATGCCCGGCAAAGTAGCCTTAAACCTGGACACACAATGGAGACCATTTGACCTGTTAAATCATACTACAACCAGACTTCCAGGCCCACCAGGTCACACAGTCATGCCCAGCAAAGGAGCTCTGGGCCTGGGCACACTTCACGCAGTTTGACCCTTTAAATAATACTACAACCAGACTTCCAGGCCCAAGAGGTCACACAGTCATGCCCAGCAAAGTAGCTCTGGGCCTGGGCACACTTCACGCAGTTTTACCGTTTAAATAAAACTAGAAACAGACTTCCTGGCCCAAGAGGTCACACAGTCATGCCCAGCAAAGTAGTGCTGGGCCAGGGCACACTTCATGCACTTTGTGCCTTTAAATAATACTATAACCAGACTTCCAAACCCAAGAGGTCACAGAGTCATGCCCAGCAAAGTCGCTATGGGCCTGGGCAGACCATGCAGTTTGACCCTTTAACCAAAACTAGAAAGAGACCTCCAAGCCCAGGAGGTCACAGAATCATACCCAGTAAAGTAGCTAGCTAGCTATCCAGCTACCGGAAGCACGGTTAACAGTGCAGCCGGTAGCTAGCTAGCTAGCTAGCAGCTCAGTAACCGTACAAATTCGCTTGCTGCTGAAAACTGTCAAGTTGTATTTATAGCTTTCATTTTAGTTCTCTCAGCTTATTTATTTGTTTTTGTTTTTTTTAGGGAAGTTCAATAATTTCTTAGAAATCTTGGAACATTTTGCCAGTTGGCTTCTAGGAAAGCCTTTCTGCGCACAGACAATAAACACAACCCAGAATTCCTCAAACAGGAATGAATCTACTAATTTACAACACGGTTTAGTAACATTTCAGGCACATGAGTGGAGGAACTAGCAAATTCTAAATGATGAAATCGAAGCTGATAAAAATCCATGAAAATTTAAACTGGTCATGAAAAAATGCTTGTGAATTGAAAATGTAAGTGATCGTTATCTGGAAAAGAAAGGATTAAAACAGTCTTGATTTGATACATTTTAAAAAATGAAATATCAAGTTTTATCATTCGTGACCAAGGGAGTTTCTATGAGGGTGTAAACAACAAACGCATGTAAACTAAAAACTACAGTGGCATATAATTAAATAATTTGAGTAACTTTGTGTCACGTCATTTAACGTTTAACTCAAGCCATTTTTGTTACCGGACTCTTATCACTTAACATTAGTAACTGTTTTAGTTGCCTTGTTTATCCAATAACATTCATTAATTAATCAATCGTTTAACCCAAGCAATTTTCATTACTTCCGCCTCTCGAGGCAAAATGTCAATCAGAACGTTGCGCCCGCAAACTTCAAATAAACGATAAATAAGGCGAGTAATAAAAATGGATAAAGTTGAAAGATAAGTTGATTAAACTTGAGTCAAATAAAACTACTTATCAGTCAAAGCGTCAATTCATATGCATTTTATTGACTCTAAATTTAATTTACGTGCATTTTAATCAGCCATATTTTTGATGTACAGACCTGAGTTTTGTCGTTGAAGAGAATAAAAGAATCCGTCGTGTAAACTTACGCCATCTGCAGGCTGAGATGGTGTTGGCGTGACCCGGATGTGACATTTGCCAAGCTGATGACATATCGCGATATTAATTGTGAGATTTCCTTACCATCTTTGCTCTTCGCAGAAGGGCACTGTGCGGCCGAACAGCGTAAGGAGTGGACTCCTTGGTAGACGTTTCGACCAGTGTTTCGCCCGATTTTACTACAAAGGTGTGAGGAATGTTTTCTTGGCACACCATGGGTCCTCTGAAATCGGTAGACATTTGAACAGAAGGGCTTACCTATGTATTGTGACCAAGTGCATCCCTTCATGCAGCTGCTTAAATTATGGCAGAAGGACACTTTCAACAAGACAAGAAACCCTGCCGCAAGGGTTGTATAATCACGGATTTGTTCCAGTATCAAGACAGCAAATTTTCAATGTTTCCCTGGCCTTCACAGTCCCCAGATCTTAATCCTATAGAACATCCCTGGGTAAAGGTATAAAACAGCAGTTTAGAACATGTCAGTCCCTCCATGTAATTTGAGAGAAAATATCCTATGAAGATTGGACCAAGATTCCTGCCGAGTATTTTCAGCGCATAGTGCTGTGCCAGAAAGAATTGCTGCAGTTCTGGAGGCCAAAGAAGGTCCAACATGCTATTAAATGGGTGTACTTAAGCCAGATACACTGTGTCCTATAATAGGATGTTGCTGGAACGTATGTGGATGTTGTTGGAATGGCCGCAGAGTTGCAGCAGCAGTACAGGTAGTCTGTGATCCTTTCCCCCATCCGAGTGAGTTTGCCCTGTTACACGGGGTCGAGTTATGATGTGAATGTTCAATTACACAGGATGGATTGTGGGCGACGGAACCGAACGGCCTTCAGGATTCAAGTAGAGAAAGGTGAAACTTCTCCAGCCTTTGAGTTAATCACAGGACTATTGCATAGCAATTAGGGATAACAGAACAGCTTTCGGGGGGTTTGGGTGGGGTGCCTTATCCGCCCCTTTAACAGAGTAGTCACAATTCAAATTTCCCTTGTTCCATTGTTTACAAGGCATTATACATGTGGTTTATTTATAGTGCACGGGGTAATATGCAGCGAGTCTGGTCTGTCTGCTTTGGAAGAGAAACATTTGGCCAAAAGAGCAAGACACAGCCAGGAGGATGATTGGTAAGAGCAGATCATAATATGCACCTTAAAGCTGTACACTACAGCTAGGTCCTGTTCCATGACTGCATATATAAATTTACTACTGACATTGTCATTTGTATCTGGCCATTTACAGTGCACTCTTGCTCAATGCAGCACTTGAAGCTGATTTTCCATTGTGTAGTTATTATGTTCAAGAGATGTTTGACCCGGTCAGGGTGACACACTTTAGTGAGGACAGCAGTATCCTAGAGGACACTACAGACAGTGACGGAGACATCTCAGAGCGCGAGGTGAGAGGTTGAGTTTTTTGTTACTCTCTCTACGACATACTTTTCATGCCAGGTACTATTGTCCAGTTCAGCCCAATTTAATTTACTGCCTTGTATTATCATATATAAATTGCTGAACGATATATATATATATATATATATATATATATATATATATATATATATATATATATATATATATATATATATATAGAGGTTGGAAATTGGTTGTGTAAAAATGAATTGTAGGAAATGTTACTTTCAGAATGTTTGTGAGATAAAAAAAAAAAAAAAAAAGATATAATTACTATCCATGGTGGAATTGAATGTGTTGCAGACAACATAGGCAGGGATTAGACTGAAAAATATCAGAGTATTCTTAGTGCCGTTTATTGCTGTTGTCAGAGGTTATGCAGCCATATCCTCCCTAGCAAGTATGACTTCTTCTTCTAACTGTTTGGCCACCTGCAGACACAAGTACCGTGTTGAGCAATACTTAATTACATCTACTCCAAATGCATATTTAATTGCATTGTTAGTATTTATGCAAAACAAGTGTTTGGATTGCCCTGCTCCATTGCAGACTTTCTCACTCTAGCAAATGCGGCTTCCACCTCCTCAATCAGTTGATCCGCATCATTTTCATAGGAAACATCATCATTAGTAAAAGATGTTTGAGGAACAATCTTAAAATTCACATCTGGATCTCGCATCTTTCTGTAAGAATCCAGTGTCAACTGCAACTATGAGGAGAAACAGTGTTAAGCAATATTTAATTACATCTACTTGAAATGCATAGTTCATAGCATTGTGAGAATTTGTGGAAAACAAGTGTTAGGATTGCTCTGCTCCACTGCAGACTTTCTCACTCTAGCAAAGATGGCTTCCACGTCCTCAATATATTTATCCCAGTCATTGTCATGGAAAATCTGAGTCTTTTCAGGAAACATCATGACATTCATATGTGGAGGTTCTGTCTTTTTGGAAGAGTCCAGTTCCACCTGTAGATATGAGTAGAAATATTGTTGACCAGTATTTAAATACATTTAATTGAAATATGACTTTAATTACATTTTGATACATTTGTAATTTATCATTTGTATTGGACTGGAAAGGAAACAAATACAATTTTTTATCGCATATCCATTATCACATAGCCTGCAGGCCTAATGATGTAAAAATGTGCCCCCAAATGTTCAACAGAAATAACAGGACCTGACACACTAAGGTACCGTAGACCCATTCAAATTGTGCTATTGGAACAATAAATTCCAATGCATTCAGTCATTTTAGCTAGTGTTGATTTTGATTCTCGCCACAATTATACTAATAATCAGCGTTACAACTCAGCATGCAAAGTCACCGAACAGTCGACTGTTAATTCTATAGTAAGGAGAATGTAAAACAAACAAACAAAAAACCCACCAACGGTATTTTTTTTCCTGTAACTGACAAAGATTACGTATGCTAAATGTATGTGTCCTAAATATATTCTAAATACATTTACATTAGTGGTTTTAATTAATTTCTCCAACATTTGTTGAAATGCATTTGTAATTTATATTCAGAGACATTTCAGTAAGTACAAGCATTAAATTAGCATCACTGTTCACCATAGCTGTTTTTCCATTTTTTGTGGCTTTTGTCCCTTGCCTCAGTATGGCTTTAAATCATTTGTCTTGGTTCTACTTTACTTACTATGGCTGATTCAGTTGTCTGAGTAGTCAAGTCATTCTTCGTTAAATGGTTTGTTCTAGTATCTGTTTAAAAAGTAACAGAAAATGTCTTATTAGCATTGTATAGATACTTAGAACACTTCTACGTAGATCTCTCTCTCTCAGACACACACACAGTTCATCCAAGTGGTGGCTGTGGTCAGAACTTACCCTTAAAGAAGTCATCATCTGAGGTGGAGTTCCTTCTATTAACACCCTTCCGACAACAGCAAGTGAAGAATAGCACAAGTTGTGTGAATGTTCTGGCAGGGATCTGGGCTCGTGTCTTTTCATTTTTCTTCTTCCTATATTGACCAAATATCCCATGGTTTTCCTTTTCATACTTCTCAGAAGGAACAGGTTCCTTGCATCTTGGATTACAGTAGTAACTACTGGACAGACCCATAATAAATTTTGTTTTGAAAATCCAACTGTAACCGGCACTACTTGATAACAGAAGAGATCGTTTGGGTAAAACAGAAATGTGATCTGTAGACTAAAATTGGTTCACAGAAATTGCTCATTTGAAAAATCTGTTCTTTGACTACATCATAATTGCATAATTGATGCGGATGCATTATGACATCGCACGTCACGTCTGCAATAGATTTAGATTTACACCAACTTTAAAGAGAAAATGATGATTAGCAAATGTAGTTGCTAGTGATTGTCTAGTGATTGCAAGCAACGACTATTCGTGCTCTGCATTCTTGCGTATTTATTTATGCTAGGCTGTACATAACGCAGCCTTAAAAACATGGGATAGAAATCCCCATGTAACACAATTCAGGTTCTGTCCAAATACATGGCTAGCTAGCAAGTTATTTTACAATCCCATTTAGCACATATATCGCCACGAATGTCCTGAACAAAACACGCTGTACCTAATCCCCATAAATGACATATCTCTCACTGAATAAAAACTTGTATGCTTCAACAGTATACAGTGGGAGAAATGGCGATCACCTTTAAAAGGATTTCTTACTGTAGGCCTATTATAAACAACATGGAGGAAATTAAAATAAAAATACTTCAGTTAGACCGTGGACACAGGCTGCTAATAAATCAAGTAAATGAAACTGGATGGACTGCTTAATTATGTAACAACACAACATTTATGGTGACGAGGATGTTTCACACATACACTCTTAAGTGATGCTGACCTCAATATCCACATTTCACATTGTTACTGTACCACTGTAGATGAACCTAAACCTCACATTCTCGTCACGTTGATAAGCTTTTTGAAAGTTCCGCTCTGCACGTCTCTGAAAAGCAGGCGAGTTCATCTCCTGGAAACATAAAAGCATGACACTAATGTAAATCTTTCACTTTGTTCTTATATGCGAGTTGTCAATAATTCAAAATTCTTGTTAAAACTGTGGAACTCTGTTGCAGCTCACTCTCTCTGTTTTGCATTGCCAGATCGCTGAACAGGAGCATGTCCGGCTTTGACACACGTGCCCTGCGCTGACCAGTACCGCCAGCAACCACAACACGTGGAGACGTAATCCTCTTTAACTACTTGTCCTTCCTCCATGTATATACACTCCAAACTCCAGTTTAGAGTGGTTAATGGCACTTACGCCAGCACACTGTACCGGTTTGATCACCTGTAGTCAGAGATGCACGGACCCGTTGGTGCGTATGCGTAACTCGGAGCGGGTGCTGCTCTCCAAGGTTATGCTGCTGCTTACTGTCACTCTCTCACGAGCACAAGTCCTCGTCTACTTTAACAAGGCTAAGTCACTGATAATGTAATAACAAACATGTTTGACAAAATACTAGGTCATGGTTTGCAGTCTAAAGTCCTTCTGACTTGCTGAGAGTTAGCCTGATTTGATTTAGCTTGTTCTTAACCTTTGTTTAGTATGTTACATAAAAGCTCATGGAAATATTTCAGATGTAACATAAATGTACCTGACCATTTTCACTGAAAGAGACTGGTAGCTACAGGATTACATGAAGCTACAATCAGAATCGATTTCTAGTCACCGAGCATTATTGTTGTGAATAATTAGAATTTAAATTAATTCATATTTTGTTAATTATGTAAATAAGTTACAATCTTGGAAGATAGTTTGCATTCTGTTTCTATATGACAGTTATATATTTTTTTGTTTGTTTGTTTGTTTTCTTAGTGTAAATCATGATCTTATAGTTTGTTTTCTAAGTGTGTTTCCAAATTGCCTTTGACTGCTGTATGCCTAATTGCAGCATTTAACCCCTCATTTCGTCTCTAATTTTTGACATGTACTCTTGTCTTGCATAAGTGGAAAGTCGATCAGCCCCCGTTTAAAAATGGTGAGCTTTTACTGTCACGTTAATAACATCACGCACGCGCACACCTAATGCTTTGACTGTCCTGCACTTTAAATATCTTCTGCACATAATGGAGGGTGTGCATAGTTACCAGTTCCCTTCGTGCAAAAGGGTTGTCTTAGGTTACTGTAAAGTCTAACGCACATTTGGAATCCTTTCTTTTGCTGAGATGTTACTAGCTCACATGATACTCAAAAATGAGCACAATCATCGAAATGCGGACATCATTGGGTACAGGGGTGCCTAGCCATAGTCATGAATAACTGAATATAAAAGGCTGAACAATCTACTATAAGCAATTGCATATTTCATTAGGTTTTTGTTTTTTTTTAATAGGCTGTAGTAACTTCAGGAGCTCAGGCAGGGGAACATTAATATTTATGAGTGGCTATGCCACACCCACTGAAATAAAAGCTGAGGATGTCATTGCAGAGGTAGGAGAAGCCAGAGCAGAATATTACAGAATATTACATTATTACATTGCTTGAATAGTGGCTCTGTCTGCCCTGGGGGTATTATTGAAACCCAAAGGCTGAAAGGATGGGGAGAGAGAGAGAGAGAGAGAGAGAGAGAGAGAGAGAGAGAGAGAGAGAGCGAGCATGTGTGAACATATTCTTGTCACTGTACGGCTCCTCCCCCCAAACGTCTCCCCGTGTGTGTTTGCGTGTGTTCATCCGTGTGGCCACGCCCCCTTGTGTTTCACGCCTGCTCTTCGTTGTGTTGTTATTGTTTGCGTATATAAGTCCTTTGTGTAAACATTAACGTTGTCAGTGTTTGATCCCACGATAGCCTTAGTGCTACGTTGTCTTCCATGTCTCTAAATAAACATCGCTGTATGCATCACGGCTCCTCTTTTGTATCCTGCCAAGCCTCCCTGCGTTACAATTATGATCAAATTTGATAAAATACTAGGTCATAGTTTGCAGTCTGAAGTATTTTTGACCTGCTGAGAGTTAGCCTGATTTGATTTAGCCTGTTCCTAACCTTTGTTTAGTATGTTGCGTAAAAGCTCATGGAAATATTTCAGATGTAACATACATGTAATTGACCTAGTAGAGCAAAATTACAGAATTGTAAGGAAGAAGTGACGTTCTTGGGGCATATCATTAAGGGAAATACACACGGGCTGTCTCAAAACTGAGCACAAGCCATAATTTTGCTACCTAAACCATAGTGGCATACTCCCCTCTTACTGTTTTAGTCCCACACGCAGTACACCAAATACTGCAGGACCAAAGAGTGTCACACTTATCAGCCCAATGGTAGCTGAGATACCACACTACCCTCTTAGATATGCCTAATATAACTGTCAAAAGGTGTATAACACTGAACCCAGCTACACTCCTTCCTACGGAGGAGGATGGAGATCCACAAGACTGCACAGCAGTCTTAGCTTAAGTATGTACACCGCAGGTTGATCTCTTTGAAGAAGCCATAAGTAACCCAGACCTATGCCTCTATGTGGATGGGTCAGCAAGCAGGGACGACACAGGGGTCAATAGGGCGGCATACGCGGCAGTAACAGATCATGAAATACTTGAAACAGAAGTATTACCATCCTCCTATTCAGCGCAGGCTGCTGAACCAGTAGCACTGACGGAAGCATGCCAATTAGCTGCAGACAAAACTGTTAATGATTTTGGAGCCATATGGAAACATAGGCAATTCCTGACAAGCTCGGGTAAATATATTAGACATCACCATCTTGCTAGAAGCCATTTTGCTGCCAAAGACAATTGCAGTTGTTAAGTGTGCAGCTCACAGGACTACAGAAGACCAAATCAGCAAGGGGAATAATTTTGTAGATAGAGTAACAAAGGCAGCTGCAACTAACACCGCTGTGCAAGCAATACAGGAAACCGCTGCTACCCCGCATGCCACATTACGGGAGATTCAGTCAGGGGCTACCGCCACCGAACGCACCAGGTGGAGACAACTAGACTGCGCAGTGTACGATGGTGCTTGGACACACACACCTACGGGCAAACCTTGCCTAGCCAAATCATACATGCAGGGCCTAATCAGAATTGCTCATGGGCGTAGCCATATGAGCAAAGGGGGAATCGTGGACAGCATATTAAAGTTGCGCCAGAACTCACAATACTTACCCAAAACTTTTGTTCCAGCTGTCTTGTTTGTGCGCAGCACTCCCCAAAGGGAACCAAGCACGGTGGACAGGACCACACCAAGTCCTGTTAACAACCCACACTGCTGTCAAAATAGAAGGACGAGGAACCTGGGTACATCACACACACTGTAAGAAGGCTCCGACACCAGCCCCAACTCCAAGCAGCAGCACCCCAACAGACTAGGTCGGAACTGTGTTGAGTAGGGTGTTAAAGGCAAGGCCTACCCTTTCGACACTCGGAACCGTCAACCTCTCGCCTCTTGCTGATCCTGCCGACTACACCAATTTCTGTGGTGGAATTTTGAATAAACAGCAAGTCAGACGTGATTAAAAGAGTAATTTAATAAAGAAAATAAGGCATACAAAACACAGCTGTGTGAGAGCTAATGCTCTAAGCAAAAGTTCTAAAGGGGTAGACTGGCTCTGCTCCTTATACCTAAACTTCACATCCTGGAAGGGATGTCCTGTCATCCTGTATACCCATTTCCTGCTCCTTGTTGCACTAAGCACTTCTGCACATATCAGGATGCTCTGTTCCACCAGGACAGACACAGTTTGCTAGATCCTCTTTATCAGGATTAGTCGCACGACACATGCAAGATCACGAAGCAGCTGATTCAGCAGTCGTTTTGTTCACACAATATACAAACACAGAATGTGCAGACTAAACTATTCATATAGGATTACATAGAAAAAGGATTAACATGATTATATATGAATCACATGATAATACATGATCGAATAATAATTTCCATCACACTAGAAACAGACCTCCAGGCCCAAGAGGTCACACAGTCGTGCCCAGCAAAGTAGTGCTGGGCCAGGGCACACTTCATACACTTTGTGCCTTTAAATAATACTACAACCAGATTTCCAAGCCCAAGAGGTCACACAGTCATGCCCAGCAAAGTAGCTCTGGGCCTGGGCACACTTCACGCAGTTTGACCCTTTGAATAATACTACAACCAGACTTCCAGGCCCAATAGGTCACACAGTCGTGCCCAACAAAGTAGTGCTGGGCCAGGGCACACTTCATGCACTTTGTGCGTTTAAATAATACTACAGCCAGATTTCCAAGCCCAAGAGGTCACACAGTCATGCCCAGCTAAGTAGCTCTGGGCCTGGGCACAATTCACGCAGTTTGACCCTTTAAATAAAACTAGAAACAGACTTCCTGGCCCAAGAGGTCACACAGTCATACTCAGCAAGGTTGCGTTAAACCTGGGCACACTTCACGCAGTTTGACCATTTAAATAAAACTAGAAACAGACTTCCAGGCCCAAGAGGTCACACAGTCATGCCCAGCAAAGTAGCTCTGGGCCTGGGCACACTTCACGCAGTTTGACCCTTTAGATAATACTACAACCAGACTTCCAGGCCCAAGAGGCCACACAGTCATGCCCAGCAAAGTAGCTCTGGGCCTGGGCACACTTGACGCAGTTTGACCCTTTAAATAATACTAAAACCAGACTTCCAGGCCCAAGAGGTCACACAGTCAGGCCCAGCAAAGTAGCTCTGGGCCTGGGCACACTTCATGCAGTTTGACCCTTTAAATAAAACTAGAAACAGACTTCCTGGCCCAAGAGGTCACACAGTCATGCCCAGCAAAGTAGCTCTGGGCCTGGGCACACTTCACGCAGTTTGACCATTTAAATAAAACTAGAAACAGACTTCCAGGCCCAAGAGGTCACACAGTCATGCCCAGCAAAGTAGCTCTGGGCCTGGGCACACTTCACGCAGTTTGACCCTTTAGATAATACTACAACCAGACTTCCAGGCCCAAGAGGTCACACAGTCATGCCCAGCAAAGTAGCTCTGGGCCTGGGCACACTTGACGCAGTTTGACCCTTTGACCATTTTTGGCAGATTTCACCACGTTATTACGAACGTGGATACGTTATCTTAGAATTATAAGCAGTGTGAGATGTGAAGCTAAGTGAAGCACATGTGCAGAATTTCTAACAATAGCCTGTTTTGTATAGCCTGGCTAACTGACCAATCAGTGAAATGAAATGTGGTTGCTGAGCCTGTTGCAGCTGGGTCAATTTAATTTGGTTTCATTGTGTTTAATTTTAAACTCAGCTGCGTGCCATAAGACACAAGTTTATCTGATCATTTTTTGTTTTAATGCCGACTTAACCTAGCCATGTTTTACAGTTATGTTGAAATAATTAAGGTTCATCGCTAGAGGGTGCTGTTCATCTTTTTTTTTCTTTTTCTTTTTTGTATTATTGATCAGGAAAAAACTATAAAATAGATGAAGTGGACGCAAACCTTGCCTAGCCAAATCATACATGCAGGGCCTAATCAGAATTGCTCATGGGCGTAGCCATATGAGCAAAGGGGGAATCGTGGACAGCATATTAAAGTTGCGCCAGAACTCACAATACTTACCCAAAACTTTTGTTCCAGCTGTCTTGTTTGTGCGCAGCACTCCCCAAAGGGAACCAAGCACGGTGGACAGGACCACACCAAGTCCTGTTAACAACCCACACTGCTGTCAAAATAGAAGGACGAGGAACCTGGGTACATCACACACACTGTAAGAAGGCTCCGACACCAGCCCCAACTCCAAGCAGCAGCACCCCAACAGACTAGGTCGGAACTGTGTTGAGTAGGGTGTTAAAGGCAAGGCCTACCCTTTCGACACTCGGAACCGTCAACCTCTCGCCTCTTGCTGATCCTGCCGACTACACCAATTTCTGTGGTGGAATTTTGAATAAACAGCAAGTCAGACGTGATTAAAAGAGTAATTTAATAAAGAAAATAAGGCATACAAAACACAGCTGTGTGAGAGCTAATGCTCTAAGCAAAAGTTCTAAAGGGGTAGACTGGCTCTGCTCCTTATACCTAAACTTCACATCCTGGAAGGGATGTCCTGTCATCCTGTATACCCATTTCCTGCTCCTTGTTGCACTAAGCACTTCTGCACATATCAGGATGCTCTGTTCCACCAGGACAGACACAGTTTGCTAGATCCTCTTTATCAGGATTAGTCGCACGACACATGCAAGATCACGAAGCAGCTGATTCAGCAGTCGTTCTGTTCACACAATATACAAAGACAGAATGTGCAGACTAAACTATTCATATAGGATTACATAGAGAAAGGATTAACATGATTATATATGAATCAAATGATAATACATGATCGAATAATAATTTCCATCACACTAGAAACAGACCTCCAGGCCCAAGAGGTCACACAGTCGTGCCCAGCAAAGTAGTGCTGGGCCAGGGCACACTTCATGCACTTTGTGCCTTTAAATAATACTACAACCAGATTTCCAAGCCCAAGAGGTCACACAGTCATGCCCAGCAAAGTAGCTCTGGGCCTGGGCACACTTCACGCAGTTTGACCCTTTGAATAATACTACAACCAGACTTCCAGGCCCAATAGGTCACACAGTCGTGCCCAACAAAGTAGTGCTGGGCCAGGGCACACTTCATGCACTTTGTGCGTTTAAATAATACTACAGCCAGATTTCCAAGCCCAAGAGGTCACACAGTCATGCCCAGCTAAGTAGCTCTGGGCCTGGGCACAATTCACGCAGTTTGACCCTTTAAATAAAACTAGAAACAGACTTCCTGGCCCAAGAGGTCACACAGTCATACTCAGCAAGGTTGCGTTAAACCTGGGCACACTTCACGCAGTTTGACCATTTAAATAAAACTAGAAACAGACTTCCAGGCCCAAGAGGTCACACAGTCATGCCCAGCAAAGTAGCTCTGGGCCTGGGCACACTTCACGCAGTTTGACCCTTTAGATAATACTACAACCAGACTTCCAGGCCCAAGAGGTCACACAGTCATGCCCAGCAAAGTAGCTCTGGGCCTGCGCACACTTTACGCAGTTTGACCCTTTGACCATTTTTGGCAGATTTCACCACGTTATTACGAACGTGGATACGTTATCTTAGAATTATAAGCAGTGTGAGATGTGAAGCTAAGTGAAGCACATGTGCAGAATTTCTAACAATAGCCTGTTTTGTATAGCCTGGCTAACTGACCAATCAGTGAAATGAAATGTGGTTGCTGAGCCTGTTGCAGCTGGGTCAATTTAATTTGATTTCATTGTGTTTAATTTTAAACTCAGCTGCGTGCCATGAGACACAAGTTTATCTGAGCATTTTTTGTTTTAATGCCGGCTTAACCTAGCCATGTTTTACAGTTATCTTGAAATAATTAAGGTTCATCGCTAGAGGGTGCTGTTCATCTTTTTTTTCTTTTTCTTTTTTGTATTATTGATCAGGAAAAAACTATAAAATAGATGAGGTGGACGTTTTCTATGTATCATATGGAATTTGAGTAGATGAGTGAATGTTACTATGTAAATGTATAAGAATTTGTGGATAAGATTATTATGAGATTATTTATAATCAAACGACTACACTGTACAACCACATCTTCCTTTTATTTACATATTATACAGATATTTACAGATATTTATATTTTACTTACAGAGCAGCTCCTCATTGGTTCGGCTCAGAAGCTTCTTTTCGATGTCCTCTTTCTCCAGGTACTCCTGCAGGTTAGGCATCTCCTCCGCCAACCGCCTGAGGGCAGAAGAGACGTGGTGTGACGCGTAGCCTGCTGTTAAAGGCTACAGATATAGTACATCTGTGAGGCTAACAGCGCTTATTATATGAAGCCTTATAGAGGTCATATGGAATGATCTCATTCGATCAACCCTAATGTAACCCTTACAAACTTTCATGAACTCATTTGAATAACACTACCATAGCCCTTAAGAATTTTCCTAAAATGTTTTAGGATGTTCTGAACAGAGTATCTCTTAAAGGTTAAATCCCTTGCAGGTCTTAGTCCTGCTCATCCCACATGCTGATGTGTGAGTGAAACAGTGCATAGGTGTAGAGACCTGGACTTGGCGAGATGCAGGCCTATCCTCTCAGTCTGGTGCTATTCTGTTACTAGAGGACCTGAACACGCTTCTCCAACAGCACGTTCTTCTGGGCCTGATGACAACACGCACACACATGCACCCGCACACACACGGGCACACATACAGACATACAGATACTGTTTAATTTCTTCACATCTGTAGATACACTAGCATAAGTTGATATATACGTTTATGAGTTTGATTATGAGCTGATTTCAACTTGACAGGTACAGAGTATATAGTATACATAGAGAGTGCATAGTTTTACCAGGTTGAGTGCTACAGATTCTTGTGATGAAAGGTGACAAACCCAGCGATATGAAGAAAACAAGTACTGGGTTAGTCCCTTAAAGGTTTAAAGGAGTCTCCCTTAAAGGTCTTAGTCCTGCTCATACCACATGCTGATGTGTGAGTGAAACAGTGCAGAGGTGTAGAGACCTGGACTTGGCGACATGCAGGTCTTTCCTGGCAATTAGTGCTGCATTCTGCTGCAGGAGAACCAGAACATGCTTCTCCCCACACACACACACGGGCACACATACAGGTGCGCACATATACACAGATACACATTCTGTTTAATTTCTTCACATCTGCAGACTAGAGTAAGCTGAGGGTATAGTGTTAAACCAGGTACTACATAAACAGTATATAGTATATATACAGAGGATATAGTGTTAAACCAGGAACTACTTACAGAGTATATAGTATACATACAGAGTATATAGTTTTACCAAAAGATCATGCTGATCTTTGATCTCCTGGTTCTTTATCTCCAGCACCACTTTCAGACTCATAATGTCCTCCTCTATGGGCTGGTTTAACACACACACACACAAACGTGCACACGCGCACACGCACACACACACGAATCATCACTACAGCCAGTACAATGGAAAGGCGGGAATGTGTACTGAATGTGTACTGACGTTATAAGTGAAAGGTGGAGGTACTGGTGGATGTGTACTGAGACTATAAGGGATCTCTACCTGCAGTGACAGTCTGAGCTTCTCAAGTTCTTCCTCCAGAGATTTCTTCTCCTGTTCACAGGCCATTTTCATATCTGCCAGAGCAAGTATCATTACTGCTGGATATATATATATATATATATATATATATATATATATATATATATATATATATATATATATATATATATATATATACAACACAGATTGTATATACTACATAATTACTACTGGATATATAAAATATAATATATATAGTACTATACATATATTAGTATCACTTTTATTGGAGCCTAAAGGCTAACATTCATTATTAGTTATGTTAGTATTATTGCATTTCCATAGTACTTACTCTTGATGGACCTGTTATGCTCCTCCTCCTCCTGCTGTTTCTGCAGGAGCTCTGTCTCCTCCTGCTGTTTGTGTTTCAGCATCTCCTGAAGAACCTGCAGCTCCGTCTGCTTCTGCAACCTCAACTCCTTCAGCTGCTCCAACAAACCGTTCTCCAACTCCTGCTTCTCACACCGCAAACACTCCAATCGGGCCACAGGCCCCACTACTGACACAGAACCACACACACACACACACACACAAAGAGAGACAAACAGAAAGACACATAGACATATGAAATTAGAAAGCCATATAGTGTAGAAATAGATTGATGTTATTCAGGGACCTCATTTATAAAACTTTGTGGATTCCAAAATGAAAGTGTGTGTATTCTGCACAAATAACAGGAAATGGCATATACCCCCCCAAAAATTAGATTTCTAAAGCCTCGAATATGAATTATTGGGAGATAGAGGCGACAGTGCAGCGCTAAAGACAAAAAAGGAATTTTAACCACAGGTATGAGTGGCAGCACCAGCAACCGCAGGTGTGAGTGGCATTATATTTACATTTACCCTCCACATCCTTTGTGTCTGTGTATTCGTCCTCGATGCGTCCAGCACACCATCTCCAGAAACGCCTCATTTTTCCTCTGTCCTCTTCAGTGTCTTTCCACAGACTGATCTGTAAAGGTGTTCATGGGATTCCCCTCACGTGTGACATTGGGCCACAGGACATATGGGGTTCTAAAGTTCCAAGAGTGTAGATGAGTTGTTTTTCTTTGAATTTCCTAATTTCATTGACTCTACCTCAACCTGGATTGATTAACCATGTACGGCTCACCGGAGACTGTGATACATATAACATCCCAAAGTGTACTTAATTCTGAGCAAAATCTAACTAGCCTCATTACTGCTGAACTATGAGGGGCCATTTAGGGAGAAATCAGGGAAACACTACTTGTACATACATATGAAACATTTTCACATAAATAGCCTACTACTTACATTTGTGTATAATAATTTAAACTTGCATATACACGCACTTGCCCACTCAATCCCTGGTGCGTAAACATAGGGTTGCACTATGCTTATGTTGGTATGGGGGTGTCTGTGTGTATATAACCATTTTCAGTGCGCCCGGAAGTCATTTCATTGTAATTTCAAGGCAGATATTTAACATGTGTACAGTGCGTATAATAGACAGAGGAAGACTGTTGAACTATTAATATTAGGACAGTTATTGACATTTGTGTAATAAGTAGTGCTTCTCTTAATGACAAATGTAACTGTTTTCCCATATAGAATTGTGTGCTTTATATTGTTTGGAAGAACTTTTTCTTCTCATTTAGAAATATGTGGACTAAGTGCTCAGATTGTCTTATTATTTATTATGCTCAGTCTTTCATTGCGTATAATTTTAAACTCAGCTGCGTGCCATAAGACACAAGTTAATCTGAGCCTTTTTTGTTCTAACGCCGACTTAACCTAGCCATGTTTTACAGTTATCTTGAAATAATTGAGGTTCATCGCTAGAGGGTGGTGTTCATCTTTTTTTCTTTTCTTTTTTTGTATTATTGTTTAGGGAAAAACTATAAAATAGATGAGGTGGACGTTTTCTATGTATCATATGGAATTTGAGTATATGAGTGAATGTTACTATGTAAATGTATAAGAATTTGTGGATAAAATTATTATGAGATTATTTATAATCAAACAACTACACTATACAACCACATCTTCCTTTTATTTACATATTATACAGATATTTACATTTTATTTACAGAGCAGCTCCTCATTGGTTCGGCTCAGAAGCTTCTTTTCGATGTCCTCTTTCTCCAGGTACTCCTGCAGATTAGGCATCTCCTCCGACAACCGCCTGAGGGCAGAAGAGACGTGGTGTGAATCGTAGCCTGCTGTTAAAAGCTACAGATATAGTACATCTGTGAGGTTAACAGAGGCTAACAACCCCTGAACAGACTTTCTACTCCCAAGGGGCCCAGAGATATTTACCAATAAAGTGCTACGCTCCAGACGGATGAGCGAGAAGCGCATGCGCAATTGCAACGAATTGGAGGAGGAAGTTTAAACAAACGCGCTGACTTTGAATACTCACATCTAGGCCGGGCCAGGTCCAAATGGCCTGCAACTCGGTGCGCATCACCTCCATGACTGTCCCTAACGAACGCCACCTGCCACGCATTCGTCCCATCCCTGGCGGCTTTAAAAAATCGTAGCGTGAAAACGGTGGGTCCGATCCGCGTGCCACTCGAAGTCGATTACAGGGGAGATGCAGCCCTTTCCAAAGAGCCCTGAACAGACTTTCTACTCCGACGTCCATCGCTAGCACCGGCTGAAAGCTGAGTTCCAGAGCTTTTCAACGAGCCCCCGTGCGTCTCTCTTCTCCAAAGTAGCGGAGATATATGAAAGGATAAAAGGGGAAAAGAATAAAATGCGCACCGGTTTCAAATTCGCAGGCTACCTGCGCTGAAGGCGTGGAAAACGAGCACGTGACCGAAAGGCTTCCGTACCCGATGGGTCCAGCTCTCGTGCCCAGTTGGTAGCTCGAAGGCTGTGCATATTCGATGCTGCACGGCCCCTGGGGCTCATGTTTTCAAGGGTCGAAGTGCGCACGTGCCGATGACCGGCAACCTAGCTCCGTGCCTGGGCACAATTCGGGCACTTTGATCCCCTTCAAGTGAATGGATAGATGGGAAAAAACATACTGCCAGGCCCACCGTGTCACATCAACCATGCAGGGCAAAGTGGCTTCGTCCCTGGGCACACTTTCTTGTGATTTGAGCCTTTAAATAATACAGGATCCAGACTTCCAATGCTCTCTAAATCACATGCCCGGCAAAGTAGCCTTAAACCTGGACACACAATGGAGACCATTTGACCTGTTAAATCATACTACAACCAGACTTCCAGGCCCACCAGGTCACACAGTCATGCCCAGCAAAGGAGCTCTGGGCCTGGGCACACTTCACGCAGTTTGACCCTTTAAATAATACTACAACCAGACTTCCAGGCCCAAGAGGTCACACAGTCATGCCCAGCAAAGTAGCTCTGGGCCTGGGCACACTTCACGCAGTTTTACCGTTTAAATAAAACTAGAAACAGACTTCCTGGCCCAAGAGGTCACACAGTCATGCCCAGCAAAGTAGTGCTGGGCCAGGGCACACTTCATGCACTTTGTGCCTTTAAATAATACTATAACCAGACTTCCAAACCCAAGAGGTCACAGAGTCATGCCCAGCAAAGTCGCTATGGGCCTGGGCAGACCATGCAGTTTGACCCTTTAACCAAAACTAGAAAGAGACCTCCAAGCCCAGGAGGTCACAGAATCATACCCAGTAAAGTAGCTAGCTAGCTATCCAGCTACCGGAAGCACGGTTAACAGTGCAGCCGGTAGCTAGCTAGCTAGCTAGCAGCTCAGTAACCGTACAAATTCGCTTGCTGCTGAAAACTGTCAAGTTGTATTTATAGCTTTCATTTTAGTTCTCTCAGCTTATTTATTTGTTTTTGTTTTTTTTAGGGAAGTTCAATAATTTCTTAGAAATCTTGGAACATTTTGCCAGTTGGCTTCTAGGAAAGCCTTTCTGCGCACAGACAATAAACACAACCCAGAATTCCTCAAACAGGAATGAATCTACTAATTTACAACACGGTTTAGTAACATTTCAGGCACATGAGTGGAGGAACTAGCAAATTCTAAATGATGAAATCGAAGCTGATAAAAATCCATGAAAATTTAAACTGGTCATGAAAAAATGCTTGTGAATTGAAAATGTAAGTGATCGTTATCTGGAAAAGAAAGGATTAAAACAGTCTTGATTTGATACATTTTAAAAAATGAAATATCAAGTTTTATCATTCGTGACCAAGGGAGTTTCTATGAGGGTGTAAACAACAAACGCATGTAAACTAAAAACTACAGTGGCATATAATTAAATAATTTGAGTAACTTTGTGTCACGTCATTTAACGTTTAACTCAAGCCATTTTTGTTACCGGACTCTTATCACTTAACATTAGTAACTGTTTTAGTTGCCTTGTTTATCCAATAACATTCATTAATTAATCAATCGTTTAACCCAAGCAATTTTCATTACTTCCGCCTCTCGAGGCAAAATGTCAATCAGAACGTTGCGCCCGCAAACTTCAAATAAACGATAAATAAGGCGAGTAATAAAAATGGATAAAGTTGAAAGATAAGTTGATTAAACTTGAGTCAAATAAAACTACTTATCAGTCAAAGCGTCAATTCATATGCATTTTATTGACTCTAAATTTAATTTACGTGCATTTTAATCAGCCATATTTTTGATGTACAGACCTGAGTTTTGTCGTTGAAGAGAATAAAAGAATCCGTCGTGTAAACTTACGCCATCTGCAGGCTGAGATGGTGTTGGCGTGACCCGGATGTGACATTTGCCAAGCTGATGACATATCGCGATATTAATTGTGAGATTTCCTTACCATCTTTGCTCTTCGCAGAAGGGCACTGTGCGGCCGAACAGCGTAAGGAGTGGACTCCTTGGTAGACGTTTCGACCAGTGTTTCGCCCGATTTTACTACAAAGGTGTGAGGAATGTTTTCTTGGCACACCATGGGTCCTCTGAAATCGGTAGACATTTGAACAGAAGGGCTTACCTATGTATTGTGACCAAGTGCATCCCTTCATGCAGCTGCTTAAATTATGGCAGAAGGACACTTTCAACAAGACAAGAAACCCTGCCGCAAGGGTTGTATAATCACGGATTTGTTCCAGTATCAAGACAGCAAATTTTCAATGTTTCCCTGGCCTTCACAGTCCCCAGATCTTAATCCTATAGAACATCCCTGGGTAAAGGTATAAAACAGCAGTTTAGAACATGTCAGTCCCTCCATGTAATTTGAGAGAAAATATCCTATGAAGATTGGACCAAGATTCCTGCCGAGTATTTTCAGCGCATAGTGCTGTGCCAGAAAGAATTGCTGCAGTTCTGGAGGCCAAAGAAGGTCCAACATGCTATTAAATGGGTGTACTTAAGCCAGATACACTGTGTCCTATAATAGGATGTTGCTGGAACGTATGTGGATGTTGTTGGAATGGCCGCAGAGTTGCAGCAGCAGTACAGGTAGTCTGTGATCCTTTCCCCCATCCGAGTGAGTTTGCCCTGTTACACGGGGTCGAGTTATGATGTGAATGTTCAATTACACAGGATGGATTGTGGGCGACGGAACCGAACGGCCTTCAGGATTCAAGTAGAGAAAGGTGAAACTTCTCCAGCCTTTGAGTTAATCACAGGACTATTGCATAGCAATTAGGGATAACAGAACAGCTTTCGGGGGGTTTGGGTGGGGTGCCTTATCCGCCCCTTTAACAGAGTAGTCACAATTCAAATTTCCCTTGTTCCATTGTTTACAAGGCATTATACATGTGGTTTATTTATAGTGCACGGGGTAATATGCAGCGAGTCTGGTCTGTCTGCTTTGGAAGAGAAACATTTGGCCAAAAGAGCAAGACACAGCCAGGAGGATGATTGGTAAGAGCAGATCATAATATGCACCTTAAAGCTGTACACTACAGCTAGGTCCTGTTCCATGACTGCATATATAAATTTACTACTGACATTGTCATTTGTATCTGGCCATTTACAGTGCACTCTTGCTCAATGCAGCACTTGAAGCTGATTTTCCATTGTGTAGTTATTATGTTCAAGAGATGTTTGACCCGGTCAGGGTGACACACTTTAGTGAGGACAGCAGTATCCTAGAGGACACTACAGACAGTGACGGAGACATCTCAGAGCGCGAGGTGAGAGGTTGAGTTTTTTGTTACTCTCTCTACGACATACTTTTCATGCCAGGTACTATTGTCCAGTTCAGCCCAATTTAATTTACTGCCTTGTATTATCATATATAAATTGCTGAACGATATATATATATATATATATATATATATATATATATATATATATATATATATATATATATATATATATATATATATATATATATATATAGAGGTTGGAAATTGGTTGTGTAAAAATGAATTGTAGGAAATGTTACTTTCAGAATGTTTGTGAGATAAAAAAAAAAAAAAAAAAGATATAATTACTATCCATGGTGGAATTGAATGTGTTGCAGACAACATAGGCAGGGATTAGACTGAAAAATATCAGAGTATTCTTAGTGCCGTTTATTGCTGTTGTCAGAGGTTATGCAGCCATATCCTCCCTAGCAAGTATGACTTCTTCTTCTAACTGTTTGGCCACCTGCAGACACAAGTACCGTGTTGAGCAATACTTAATTACATCTACTCCAAATGCATATTTAATTGCATTGTTAGTATTTATGCAAAACAAGTGTTTGGATTGCCCTGCTCCATTGCAGACTTTCTCACTCTAGCAAATGCGGCTTCCACCTCCTCAATCAGTTGATCCGCATCATTTTCATAGGAAACATCATCATTAGTAAAAGATGTTTGAGGAACAATCTTAAAATTCACATCTGGATCTCGCATCTTTCTGTAAGAATCCAGTGTCAACTGCAACTATGAGGAGAAACAGTGTTAAGCAATATTTAATTACATCTACTTGAAATGCATAGTTCATAGCATTGTGAGAATTTGTGGAAAACAAGTGTTAGGATTGCTCTGCTCCACTGCAGACTTTCTCACTCTAGCAAAGATGGCTTCCACGTCCTCAATATATTTATCCCAGTCATTGTCATGGAAAATCTGAGTCTTTTCAGGAAACATCATGACATTCATATGTGGAGATTCTGTCTTTTTGGAAGAGTCCAGTTCCACCTGTAGATATGAGTAGAAATATTGTTGACCAGTATTTAAATACATTTAATTGAAATATGACTTTAATTACATTTTGATACATTTGTAATTTATCATTTGTATTGGACTGGAAAGGAAACAAATACAATTTTTTATCGCATATCCATTATCACATAGCCTGCAGGCCTAATGATGTAAAAATGTGCCCCCAAATGTTCAACAGAAATAACAGGACCTGACACACTAAGGTACCGTAGACCCATTCAAATTGTGCTATTGGAACAATAAATTCCAATGCATTCAGTCATTTTAGCTAGTGTTGATTTTGATTCTCGCCACAATTATACTAATAATCAGCGTTACAACTCAGCATGCAAAGTCACCGAACAGTCGACTGTTAATTCTATAGTAAGGAGAATGTAAAACAAACAAACAAAAAACCCACCAACGGTATTTTTTTTCCTGTAACTGACAAAGATTACGTATGCTAAATGTATGTGTCCTAAATATATTCTAAATACATTTACATTAGTGGTTTTAATTAATTTCTCCAACATTTGTTGAAATGCATTTGTAATTTATATTCAGAGACATTTCAGTAAGTACAAGCATTAAATTAGCATCACTGTTCACCATAGCTGTTTTTCCATTTTTTGTGGCTTTTGTCCCTTGCCTCAGTATGGCTTTAAATCATTTGTCTTGGTTCTACTTTACTTACTATGGCTGATTCAGTTGTCTGAGTAGTCAAGTCATTCTTCGTTAAATGGTTTGTTCTAGTATCTGTTTAAAAAGTAACAGAAAATGTCTTATTAGCATTGTATAGATACTTAGAACACTTCTACGTAGATCTCTCTCTCTCAGACACACACACAGTTCATCCAAGTGGTGGCTGTGGTCAGAACTTACCCTTAAAGAAGTCATCATCTGAGGTGGAGTTCCTTCTATTAACACCCTTCCGACAACAGCAAGTGAAGAATAGCACAAGTTGTGTGAATGTTCTGGCAGGGATCTGGGCTCGTGTCTTTTCATTTTTCTTCTTCCTATATTGACCAAATATCCCATGGTTTTCCTTTTCATACTTCTCAGAAGGAACAGGTTCCTTGCATCTTGGATTACAGTAGTAACTACTGGACAGACCCATAATAAATTTTGTTTTGAAAATCCAACTGTAACCGGCACTACTTGATAACAGAAGAGATCGTTTGGGTAAAACAGAAATGTGATCTGTAGACTAAAATTGGTTCACAGAAATTGCTCATTTGAAAAATCTGTTCTTTGACTACATCATAATTGCATAATTGATGCGGATGCATTATGACATCGCACGTCACGTCTGCAATAGATTTAGATTTACACCAACTTTAAAGAGAAAATGATGATTAGCAAATGTAGTTGCTAGTGATTGTCTAGTGATTGCAAGCAACGACTATTCGTGCTCTGCATTCTTGCGTATTTATTTATGCTAGGCTGTACATAACGCAGCCTTAAAAACATGGGATAGAAATCCCCATGTAACACAATTCAGGTTCTGTCCAAATACATGGCTAGCTAGCAAGTTATTTTACAATCCCATTTAGCACATATATCGCCACGAATGTCCTGAACAAAACACGCTGTACCTAATCCCCATAAATGACATATCTCTCACTGAATAAAAACTTGTATGCTTCAACAGTATACAGTGGGAGAAATGGCGATCACCTTTAAAAGGATTTCTTACTGTAGGCCTATTATAAACAACATGGAGGAAATTAAAATAAAAATACTTCAGTTAGACCGTGGACACAGGCTGCTAATAAATCAAGTAAATGAAACTGGATGGACTGCTTAATTATGTAACAACACAACATTTATGGTGACGAGGATGTTTCACACATACACTCTTAAGTGATGCTGACCTCAATATCCACATTTCACATTGTTACTGTACCACTGTAGATGAACCTAAACCTCACATTCTCGTCACGTTGATAAGCTTTTTGAAAGTTCCGCTCTGCACGTCTCTGAAAAGCAGGCGAGTTCATCTCCTGGAAACATAAAAGCATGACACTAATGTAAATCTTTCACTTTGTTCTTATATGCGAGTTGTCAATAATTCAAAATTCTTGTTAAAACTGTGGAACTCTGTTGCAGCTCACTCTCTCTGTTTTGCATTGCCAGATCGCTGAACAGGAGCATGTCCGGCTTTGACACACGTGCCCTGCGCTGACCAGTACCGCCAGCAACCACAACACGTGGAGACGTAATCCTCTTTAACTACTTGTCCTTCCTCCATGTATATACACTCCAAACTCCAGTTTAGAGTGGTTAATGGCACTTACGCCAGCACACTGTACCGGTTTGATCACCTGTAGTCAGAGATGCACGGACCCGTTGGTGCGTATGCGTAACTCGGAGCGGGTGCTGCTCTCCAAGGTTATGCTGCTGCTTACTGTCACTCTCTCACGAGCACAAGTCCTCGTCTACTTTAACAAGGCTAAGTCACTGATAATGTAATAACAAACATGTTTGACAAAATACTAGGTCATGGTTTGCAGTCTAAAGTCCTTCTGACTTGCTGAGAGTTAGCCTGATTTGATTTAGCTTGTTCTTAACCTTTGTTTAGTATGTTACATAAAAGCTCATGGAAATATTTCAGATGTAACATAAATGTACCTGACCATTTTCACTGAAAGAGACTGGTAGCTACAGGATTACATGAAGCTACAATCAGAATCGATTTCTAGTCACCGAGCATTATTGTTGTGAATAATTAGAATTTAAATTAATTCATATTTTGTTAATTATGTAAATAAGTTACAATCTTGGAAGATAGTTTGCATTCTGTTTCTATATGACAGTTATATATTTTTTTGTTTGTTTGTTTGTTTTCTTAGTGTAAATCATGATCTTATAGTTTGTTTTCTAAGTGTGTTTCCAAATTGCCTTTGACTGCTGTATGCCTAATTGCAGCATTTAACCCCTCATTTCGTCTCTAATTTTTGACATGTACTCTTGTCTTGCATAAGTGGAAAGTCGATCAGCCCCCGTTTAAAAATGGTGAGCTTTTACTGTCACGTTAATAACATCACGCACGCGCACACCTAATGCTTTGACTGTCCTGCACTTTAAATATCTTCTGCACATAATGGAGGGTGTGCATAGTTACCAGTTCCCTTCGTGCAAAAGGGTTGTCTTAGGTTACTGTAAAGTCTAACGCACATTTGGAATCCTTTCTTTTGCTGAGATGTTACTAGCTCACATGATACTCAAAAATGAGCACAATCATCGAAATGCGGACATCATTGGGTACAGGGGTGCCTAGCCATAGTCATGAATAACTGAATATAAAAGGCTGAACAATCTACTATAAGCAATTGCATATTTCATTAGGTTTTTTTTTTTTTTTAATAGGCTGTAGTAACTTCAGGAGCTCAGGCAGGGGAACATTAATATTTATGAGTGGCTATGCCACACCCACTGAAATAAAAGCTGAGGATGTCATTGCAGAGGTAGGAGAAGCCAGAGCAGAATATTACAGAATATTACATTATTACATTGCTTGAATAGTGGCTCTGTCTGCCCTGGGGGTATTATTGAAACCCAAAGGCTGAAAGGATGGGGAGAGAGAGAGAGAGAGAGAGAGAGAGAGAGAGAGAGAGAGAGAGAGAGCGAGCATGTGTGAACATATTCTTGTCACTGTACGGCTCCTCCCCCCAAACGTCTCCCCGTGTGTGTTTGCTTGTGTGTGTGTGTGTGTGTTCATCCGTGTGGCCACGCCCCCTTGTGTTTCACACCTGCTCTTCGTTGTGTTGTTATTGTTTGCGTATATAAGTCCTTTGTGTAAACATTAACGTTGTCAGTGTTTGATCCCACGATAGCCTTAGTGCTACGTTGTCTTCCATGTCTCTAAATAAACATCGCTGTATGCATCACGGCTCCTCTTTTGTATCCTGCCAAGCCTCCCTGCGTTACAATTATGATCAAATTTGATAAAATACTAGGTCATAGTTTGCAGTCTGAAGTATTTTTGACCTGCTGAGAGTTAGCCTGATTTGATTTAGCCTGTTCCTAACCTTTGTTTAGTATGTTGCGTAAAAGCTCATGGAAATATTTCAGATGTAACATACATGTAATTGACCTAGTAGAGCAAAATTACAGAATTGTAAGGAAGAAGTGACGTTCTTGGGGCATATCATTAAGGGAAATACACACGGGCTGTCTCAAAACTGAGCACAAGCCATAATTTTGCTACCTAAACCATAGTGGCATACTCCCCTCTTACTGTTTTAGTCCCACACGCAGTACACCAAATACTGCAGGACCAAAGAGTGTCACACTTATCAGCCCAATGGTAGCTGAGATACCACACTACCCTCTTAGATATGCCTAATATAACTGTCAAAAGGTGTATAACACTGAACCCAGCTACACTCCTTCCTACGGAGGAGGATGGAGATCCACAAGACTGCACAGCAGTCTTAGCTTAAGTATGTACACCGCAGGTTGATCTCTTTGAAGAAGCCATAAGTAACCCAGACCTATGCCTCTATGTGGATGGGTCAGCAAGCAGGGACGACACAGGGGTCAATAGGGCGGCATACGCGGCAGTAACAGATCATGAAATACTTGAAACAGAAGTATTACCATCCTCCTATTCAGCGCAGGCTGCTGAACCAGTAGCACTGACGGAAGCATGCCAATTAGCTGCAGACAAAACTGTTAATGATTTTGGAGCCATATGGAAACATAGGCAATTCCTGACAAGCTCGGGTAAATATATTAGACATCACCATCTTGCTAGAAGCCATTTTGCTGCCAAAGACAATTGCAGTTGTTAAGTGTGCAGCTCACAGGACTACAGAAGACCAAATCAGCAAGGGGAATAATTTTGTAGATAGAGTAACAAAGGCAGCTGCAACTAACACCGCTGTGCAAGCAATACAGGAAACCGCTGCTACCCCGCATGCCACATTACGGGAGATTCAGTCAGGGGCTACCGCCACCGAACGCACCAGGTGGAGACAACTAGACTGCGCAGTGTACGATGGTGCTTGGACACACACACCTACGGGCAAACCTTGCCTAGCCAAATCATACATGCAGGGCCTAATCAGAATTGCTCATGGGCGTAGCCATATGAGCAAAGGGGGAATCGTGGACAGCATATTAAAGTTGCGCCAGAACTCACAATACTTACCCAAAACTTTTGTTCCAGCTGTCTTGTTTGTGCGCAGCACTCCCCAAAGGGAACCAAGCACGGTGGACAGGACCACACCAAGTCCTGTTAACAACCCACACTGCTGTCAAAATAGAAGGACGAGGAACCTGGGTACATCACACACACTGTAAGAAGGCTCCGACACCAGCCCCAACTCCAAGCAGCAGCACCCCAACAGACTAGGTCGGAACTGTGTTGAGTAGGGTGTTAAAGGCAAGGCCTACCCTTTCGACACTCGGAACCGTCAACCTCTCGCCTCTTGCTGATCCTGCCGACTACACCAATTTCTGTGGTGGAATTTTGAATAAACAGCAAGTCAGACGTGATTAAAAGAGTAATTTAATAAAGAAAATAAGGCATACAAAACACAGCTGTGTGAGAGCTAATGCTCTAAGCAAAAGTTCTAAAGGGGTAGACTGGCTCTGCTCCTTATACCTAAACTTCACATCCTGGAAGGGATGTCCTGTCATCCTGTATACCCATTTCCTGCTCCTTGTTGCACTAAGCACTTCTGCACATATCAGGATGCTCTGTTCCACCAGGACAGACACAGTTTGCTAGATCCTCTTTATCAGGATTAGTCGCACGACACATGCAAGATCACGAAGCAGCTGATTCAGCAGTCGTTTTGTTCACACAATATACAAAGACAGAATGTGCAGACTAAACTATTCATATAGGATTACATAGAAAAAGGATTAACATGATTATATATGAATCACATGATAATACATGATCGAATAATAATTTCCATCACACTAGAAACAGACCTCCAGGCCCAAGAGGTCACACAGTCGTGCCCAGCAAAGTAGTGCTGGGCCAGGGCACACTTCATACACTTTGTGCCTTTAAATAATACTACAACCAGATTTCCAAGCCCAAGAGGTCACACAGTCATGCCCAGCAAAGTAGCTCTGGGCCTGGGCACACTTCACGCAGTTTGACCCTTTGAATAATACTACAACCAGACTTCCAGGCCCAATAGGTCACACAGTCGTGCCCAACAAAGTAGTGCTGGGCCAGGGCACACTTCATGCACTTTGTGCGTTTAAATAATACTACAGCCAGATTTCCAAGCCCAAGAGGTCACACAGTCATGCCCAGCTAAGTAGCTCTGGGCCTGGGCACAATTCACGCAGTTTGACCCTTTAAATAAAACTAGAAACAGACTTCCTGGCCCAAGAGGTCACACAGTCATACTCAGCAAGGTTGCGTTAAACCTGGGCACACTTCACGCAGTTTGACCATTTAAATAAAACTAGAAACAGACTTCCAGGCCCAAGAGGTCACACAGTCATGCCCAGCAAAGTAGCTCTGGGCCTGGGCACACTTCACGCAGTTTGACCCTTTAGATAATACTACAACCAGACTTCCAGGCCCAAGAGGCCACACAGTCATGCCCAGCAAAGTAGCTCTGGGCCTGGGCACACTTGACGCAGTTTGACCCTTTAAATAATACTAAAACCAGACTTCCAGGCCCAAGAGGTCACACAGTCAGGCCCAGCAAAGTAGCTCTGGGCCTGGGCACACTTCATGCAGTTTGACCCTTTAAATAAAACTAGAAACAGACTTCCTGGCCCAAGAGGTCACACAGTCATGCCCAGCAAAGTAGCTCTGGGCCTGGGCACACTTCACGCAGTTTGACCATTTAAATAAAACTAGAAACAGACTTCCAGGCCCAAGAGGTCACACAGTCATGCCCAGCAAAGTAGCTCTGGGCCTGGGCACACTTCACGCAGTTTGACCCTTTAGATAATACTACAACCAGACTTCCAGGCCCAAGAGGTCACACAGTCATGCCCAGCAAAGTAGCTCTGGGCCTGGGCACACTTGACGCAGTTTGACCCTTTAAATAATACTAAAACCAGACTTCCAGGCCCAAGAGGTCACACAGTCAGGCCCAGCAAAGTAGCTCTGGGCCTGGGCACACTTCACGCAGTTTGACCCTTTAGATAATACTACAACCAGACTTCCAGGCCCAAGAGTTCACACAGTCATGCCCAGCAAAGTAGCTCTGGGCCTGCGCACACTTCACACAGTTTGACCCTTTGACCATTTTTGGCAGATTTCACCACGTTATTACGAACGTGGATACGTTATCTTAGAATTATAAGCAGTGTGAGATGTGAAGCTAAGTGAAGCACATGTGCAGAATTTCTAACAATAGCCTGTTTTGTATAGCCTGGCTAACTGACCAATCAGTGAAATGAAATGTGGTTGCTGAGCCTGTTGCAGCTGGGTCAATTTAATTTGGTTTCATTGTGTTTAATTTTAAACTCAGCTGCGTGCCATAAGACACAAGTTTATCTGATCATTTTTTGTTTTAATGCCGACTTAACCTAGCCATGTTTTACAGTTATCTTGAAATAATTAAGGTTCATCGCTAGAGGGTGCTGTTCATCTTTTTTTTTCTTTTTCTTTTTTGTATTATTGATCAGGAAAAAACTATAAAATAGATGAAGTGGACGCAAACCTTGCCTAGCCAAATCATACATGCAGGGCCTAATCAGAATTGCTCATGGGCGTAGCCATATGAGCAAAGGGGGAATCGTGGACAGCATATTAAAGTTGCGCCAGAACTCACAATACTTACCCAAAACTTTTGTTCCAGCTGTCTTGTTTGTGCGCAGCACTCCCCAAAGGGAACCAAGCACGGTGGACAGGACCACACCAAGTCCTGTTAACAACCCACACTGCTGTCAAAATAGAAGGACGAGGAACCTGGGTACATCACACACACTGTAAGAAGGCTCCGACACCAGCCCCAACTCCAAGCAGCAGCACCCCAACAGACTAGGTCGGAACTGTGTTGAGTAGGGTGTTAAAGGCAAGGCCTACCCTTTCGACACTCGGAACCGTCAACCTCTCGCCTCTTGCTGATCCTGCCGACTACACCAATTTCTGTGGTGGAATTTTGAATAAACAGCAAGTCAGACGTGATTAAAAGAGTAATTTAATAAAGAAAATAAGGCATACAAAACACAGCTGTGTGAGAGCTAATGCTCTAAGCAAAAGTTCTAAAGGGGTAGACTGGCTCTGCTCCTTATACCTAAACTTCACATCCTGGAAGGGATGTCCTGTCATCCTGTATACCCATTTCCTGCTCCTTGTTGCACTAAGCACTTCTGCACATATCAGGATGCTCTGTTCCACCAGGACAGACACAGTTTGCTAGATCCTCTTTATCAGGATTAGTCGCACGACACATGCAAGATCACGAAGCAGCTGATTCAACAGTCGTTTTGTTCACACAATATACAAAGACAGAATGTGCAGACTAAACTATTCATATAGGATTACATAGAGAAAGGATTAACATGATTATATATGAATCAAATGATAATACATGATCGAATAATAATTTCCATCACACTAGAAACAGACCTCCAGGCCCAAGAGGTCACACAGTCGTGCCCAGCAAAGTAGTGCTGGGCCAGGGCACACTTCATGCACTTTGTGCCTTTAAATAATACTACAACCAGATTTCCAAGCCCAAGAGGTCACACAGTCATGCCCAGCAAAGTAGCTCTGGGCCTGGGCACACTTCACGCAGTTTGACCCTTTGAATAATACTACAACCAGACTTCCAGGCCCAATAGGTCACACAGTCGTGCCCAACAAAGTAGTGCTGGGCCAGGGCACACTTCATGCACTTTGTGCGTTTAAATAATACTACAGCCAGATTTCCAAGCCCAAGAGGTCACACAGTCATGCCCAGCTAAGTAGCTCTGGGCCTGGGCACAATTCACGCAGTTTGACCCTTTAAATAAAACTAGAAACAGACTTCCTGGCCCAAGAGGTCACACAGTCATACTCAGCAAGGTTGCGTTAAACCTGGGCACACTTCACGCAGTTTGACCATTTAAATAAAACTAGAAACAGACTTCCAGGCCCAAGAGGTCACACAGTCATGCCCAGCAAAGTAGCTCTGGGCCTGGGCACACTTCACGCAGTTTGACCCTTTAGATAATACTACAACCAGACTTCCAGGCCCAAGAGGTCACACAGTCATGCCCAGCAAAGTAGCTCTGGGCCTGCGCACACTTTACGCAGTTTGACCCTTTGACCATTTTTGGCAGATTTCACCACGTTATTACGAACGTGGATACGTTATCTTAGAATTATAAGCAGTGTGAGATGTGAAGCTAAGTGAAGCACATGTGCAGAATTTCTAACAATAGCCTGTTTTGTATAGCCTGGCTAACTGACCAATCAGTGAAATGAAATGTGGTTGCTGAGCCTGTTGCAGCTGGGTCAATTTAATTTGATTTCATTGTGTTTAATTTTAAACTCAGCTGCGTGCCATGAGACACAAGTTTATCTGAGCATTTTTTGTTTTAATGCCGGCTTAACCTAGCCATGTTTTACAGTTATCTTGAAATAATTAAGGTTCATCGCTAGAGGGTGCTGTTCATCTTTTTTTTCTTTTTCTTTTTTGTATTATTGATCAGGAAAAAACTATAAAATAGATGAGGTGGACGTTTTCTATGTATCATATGGAATTTGAGTAGATGAGTGAATGTTACTATGTAAATGTATAAGAATTTGTGGATAAGATTATTATGAGATTATTTATAATCAAACGACTACACTGTACAACCACATCTTCCTTTTATTTACATATTATACAGATATTTACAGATATTTATATTTTACTTACAGAGCAGCTCCTCATTGGTTCGGCTCAGAAGCTTCTTTTCGATGTCCTCTTTCTCCAGGTACTCCTGCAGGTTAGGCATCTCCTCCGCCAACCGCCTAAGGGGAGAAGAGACGTGGTGTGACGCGTAGCCTGCTGTTAAAGGCTACAGATATAGTACATCTGTGAGGCTAACAGCGCTTATTATATGAAGCCTTATAGAGGTCATATGGAATGATCTCATTCGATCAACCCTAATGTAACCCTTACAAACTTTCATGAACTCATTTGAATAACACTACCATAGCCCTTAAGAATTTTCCTAAAATGTTTTAGGATGTTCTGAACAGAGTATCTCTTAAAGGTTAAATCCCTTGCAGGTCTTAGTCCTACTCATCCCACATGCTGATGTGTGAGTGAAACAGTGCATAGGTGTAGAGACCTGGACTTGGCGAGATGCAGGCCTATCCTCTCAGTCTGGTGCTATTCTGTTACTAGAGGACCTGAACACGCTTCTCCAACAGCACGTTCTTCTGGGCCTGATGACAACACGCACACACATGCACCCGCACACACACGGGCACACATACAGACATACAGATACTGTTTAATTTCTTCACATCTGTAGATACACTAGCATAAGTTGATATATACGTTTATGAGTTTGATTATGAGCTGATTTCAACTTGACAGGTACAGAGTATATAGTATACATAGAGAGTGCATAGTTTTACCAGGTTGAGTGCTACAGATTCTTGTGATGAAAGGTGACAAACCCAGCGATATGAAGAAAACAAGTACTGGGTTAATCCCTTAAAGGTTTAAAGGAGTCTCCCTTAAAGGTCTTAGTCCTGCTCATACCACATGCTGATGTGTGAGTGAAACAGTGCAGAGGTGTAGAGACCTGGACTTGGCGACATGCAGGTCTTTCCTGGCAATTAGTGCTGCATTCTGCTGCAGGAGAACCAGAACATGCTTCTCCCCACACACACACACGGGCACACATACAGGTGCGCACATATACACAGATACACATTCTGTTTAATTTCTTCACATCTGCAGACTAGAGTAAGCTGAGGGTATAGTGTTAAACCAGGTACTACATAAACAGTATATAGTATATATACAGAGGATATAGTGTTAAACCAGGAACTACTTACAGAGTATATAGTATACATACAGAGTATATAGTTTTACCAAAAGATCATGCTGATCTTTGATCTCCTGGTTCTTTATCTCCAGCACCACTTTCAGACTCATAATGTCCTCCTCTATGGGCTGGTTTAACACACACACACACAAACGTGCACACGCACACACACGCGCACACGCACACACACACGAATCATCACTACAGCCAGTACAATGGAAAGGTGGGAATGTGTACTGAATGTGTACTGACGTTATAAGTGAAAGGTGGAGGTACTGGTGGATGTGTACTGAGACTATAAGGGATCTCTACCTGCAGTGACAGTCTGAGCTTCTCAAGTTCTTCCTCCAGAGATTTCTTCTCCTGTTCACAGGCCATTTTCATATCTGCCAGAGCAAGTATCATTACTGCTGGATATATATATATATATATATATATATATATATATATATATATATATACAACACAGATTGTATATACTACATAATTACTACTGGATATATAAAATATAATATATATAGTACTATACATATATTAGTATCACTTTTATTGGAGCCTAAAGGCTAACATTCATTATTAGTTATGTTAGTATTATTGCATTTCCATAGTACTTACTCTTGATGGACCTGTTATGCTCCTCCTCCTCCTGCTGTTTCTGCAGGAGCTCTGTCTCCTCCTGCTGTTTGTGTTTCAGCATCTCCTGAAGAACCTGCAGCTCCATCTGCTTCTGCAACCTCAACTCCTTCAGCTGCTCCAACAAACCGTTCTCCAACTCCTGCTTCTCACACCGCAAACACTCCAATCAGGCCACAGGCCCCACTACTGACACAGAACCACACACACACACACACACACAAAGAGAGACAAACAGAAAGACACATAGACATATGAAATTAGAAAGCCATATAGTGTAGAAATAGATTGATGTTATTCAGGGACCTCATTTATAAAACTTTGTGGATTCCAAAATGAAAGTGTGTGTATTCTGCACAAATAACAGGAAATGGCATATACCCCCCCAAAAATTAGATTTCTAAAGCCTCGAATATGAATTATTGGGAGATAGAGGCGACAGTGCAGCGCTAAAGACAAAAAAGGAATTTTAACCACAGGTATGAGTGGCAGCACCAGCAACCGCAGGTGTGAGTGGCATTATATTTACATTTACCCTCCACATCCTTTGTGTCTGTGTATTCGTCCTCGATGCGTCCAGCACACCATCTCCAGAAACGCCTCATTTTTCCTCTGTCCTCTTCAGTGTCTTTCCACAGACTGATCTGTAAAGGTGTTCATGGGATTCCCCTCACGTGTGACATTGGGCCACAGGACATATGGGGTTCTAAAGTTCCAAGAGTGTAGATGAGTTGTTTTTCTTTGAATTTCCTAATTTCATTGACTCTACCTCAACCTGGATTGATTAACCATGTACGGCTCACCGGAGACTGTGATACATATAACATCCCAAAGTGTACTTAATTCTGAGCAAAATCTAACTAGCCTCATTACTGCTGAACTATGAAGGGCCATTTAGGGAGAAATCAGGGAAACACTACTTGTACATACATATGAAACATTTTCACATAAATAGCCTACTACTTACATTTGTGTATAATAATTTAAACTTGCATATACACGCACTTGCCCACTCAATCCCTGGTGCGTAAACATAGGGTTGCACTATGCTTATGTTGGTATGGGGGTGTCTGTGTGTATATAACCATTTTCAGTGCGCCCGGAAGTCATTTCATTGTAATTTCAAGGCAGATATTTAACATGTGTACAGTGCGTATAATAGACAGAGGAAGACTGTTGAACTATTAATATTAGGACAGTTATTGACATTTGTGTAATAAGTAGTGCTTCTCTTAATGACAAATGTAACTGTTTTCCCATATAGAATTGTGTGCTTTATATTGTTTGGAAGAACTTTTTCTTCTCATTTAGAAATATGTGGACTAAGTGCTCAGATTGTCTTATTATTTATTATGCTCAGTCTTTCATTGCGTATAATTTTAAACTCAGCTGCGTGCCATAAGACACAAGTTAATCTGAGCCTTTTTTGTTCTAACGCCGACTTAACCTAGCCATGTTTTACAGTTATCTTGAAATAATTGAGGTTCATCGCTAGAGGGTGGTGTTCATCTTTTTTTCTTTTCTTTTTTTGTATTATTGTTTAGGGAAAAACTATAAAATAGATGAGGTGGACGTTTTCTATGTATCATATGGAATTTGAGTATATGAGTGAATGTTACTATGTAAATGTATAATGTAAAATTATTATGAGATTATTTATAATCAAACAACTACACTATACAACCACATCTTCCTTTTATTTACATATTATACAGATATTTACATTTTATTTACAGAGCAGCTCCTCATTGGTTCGGCTCAGAAGCTTCTTTTCGATGTCCTCTTTCTCCAGGTACTCCTGCAGATTAGGCATCTCCTCCGACAACCGCCTGAGGGCAGAAGAGACGTGGTGTGAATCGTAGCCTGCTGTTAAAAGCTACAGATATAGTACATCTGTGAGGTTAACAGAGGCTAACAACCCCTGAACAGACTTTCTACTCCCAAGGGGCCCAGAGATATTTACCAATAAAGTGCTACGCTCCAGACGGATGAGCGAGAAGCGCATGCGCAATTGCAACGAATTGGAGGAGGAAGTTTAAACAAACGCGCTGACTTTGAATACTCACATCTAGGCCGGGCCAGGTCCAAATGGCCTGCAACTCGGTGCGCATCACCTCCATGACTGTCCCTAACGAACGCCACCTGCCACGCATTCGTCCCATCCCTGGCAGCTTTAAAAAATCGTAGCGTGAAAACGGTGGGTCCGATCCGCGTGCCACTCGAAGTCGATTACAGGGGAGATGCAGCCCTTTCCAAAGAGCCCTGAACAGACTTTCTACTCCGACGTCCATCGCTAGCACCGGCTGAAAGCTGAGTTCCAGAGCTTTTCAACGAGCCCCCGTGCGTCTCTCTTCTCCAAAGTAGCGGAGATATATGAAAGGATAAAAGGGGAAAAGAATAAAATGCGCACCGGTTTCAAATTCGCAGGCTACCTGCGCTGAAGGCGTGGAAAACGAGCACGTGACCGAAAGGCTTCCGTACCCGATGGGTCCAGCTCTCGTGCCCAGTTGGTAGCTCGAAGGCTGTGCATATTCGATGCTGCACGGCCCCTGGGGCTCATGTTTTCAAGGGTCGAAGTGCGCACGTGCCGATGACCGGCAACCTAGCTCCGTGCCTGGGCACAATTCGGGCACTTTGATCCCCTTCAAGTGAATGGATAGATGGGAAAAAACATACTGCCAGGCCCACCGTGTCACATCAACCATGCAGGGCAAAGTGGCTTCGTCCCTGGGCACACTTTCTTGTGATTTGAGCCTTTAAATAATACAGGATCCAGACTTCCAATGCTCTCTAAATCACATGCCCGGCAAAGTAGCCTTAAACCTGGACACACAATGGAGACCATTTGACCTGTTAAATCATACTACAACCAGACTTCCAGGCCCACCAGGTCACACAGTCATGCCCAGCAAAGGAGCTCTGGGCCTGGGCACACTTCACGCAGTTTGACCCTTTAAATAATACTACAACCAGACTTCCAGGCCCAAGAGGTCACAGAGTCATGCCCAGCAAAGTCGCTATGGGCCTGGGCAGACCATGCAGTTTGACCCTTTAACCAAAACTAGAAAGAGACCTCCAAGCCCAGGAGGTCACAGAATCATACCCAGTAAAGTAGCTAGCTAGCTATCCAGCTACCGGAAGCACGGTTAACAGTGCAGCCGGTAGCTAGCTAGCTAGCTAGCAGCTCAGTAACCGTACAAATTCGCTTGCTGCTGAAAACTGTCAAGTTGTATTTATAGCTTTCGTTTTAGTTCTCTCAGCTTACTTATTTGTTTTATTTGTTTTTGTTTTTTTTAGGGAAGTTCAATAATTTCTTAGAAATCTTGGAACATTTTGCCAGTTGGCTTCTAGGAAAGCCTTTCTGCGCACAGACAATAAACACAACCCAGAATTCCTCAAACAGGAATGAATCTACTAATTTACAACACGGTTTAGTAACATTTCAGGCACATGAGTGGAGGAACTAGCAAATTCTAAATGATGAAATCGAAGCTGATAAAAATCCATGAAAATTTAAACTGGTCATGAAAAAATGCTTGTGAATTGAAAATGTAAGTGATCGTTATCTGGAAAAGAAAGGATTAAAACAGTCTTGATTTGATACATTTTAAAAAATGAAATATCAAGTTTTATCATTCGTGACCAAGGGAGTTTCTATGAGGGTGTAAACAACAAACGCATGTAAACTAAAAACTACAGTGGCATATAATTAAATAATTTGAGTAACTTTGTGTCACGTCATTTAACGTTTAACTCAAGCCATTTTTGTTACCGGACTCTTATCACTTAACATTAGTAACTGTTTTAGTTGCCTTGTTTATCCAATAACATTCATTAATTAATCAATCGTTTAACCCAAGCAATTTTCATTACTTCCGCCTCTCGAGGCAAAATGTCAATCAGAACGTTGCGCCCGCAAACTTCAAATAAACGATAAATAAGGCGAGTAATAAAAATGGATAAAGTTGAAAGATAAGTTGATTAAACTTGAGTCAAATAAAACTACTTATCAGTCAAAGCGTCAATTCATATGCATTTTATTGACTCTAAATTTAATTTACGTGCATTTTAATCAGCCATATTTTTGATGTACAGACCTGAGTTTTGTCGTTGAAGAGAATAAAAGAATCCGTCGTGTAAACTTACGCCATCTGCAGGCTGAGATGGTGTTGGCGTGACCCGGATGTGACATTTGCCAAGCTGATGACATATCGCGATATTAATTGTGAGATTTCCTTACCATCTTTGCTCTTCGCAGAAGGGCACTGTGCGGCCGAACAGCGTAAGGAGTGGACTCCTTGGTAGACGTTTCGACCAGTGTTTCGCCCGATTTTACTACAAAGGTGTGAGGAATGTTTTCTTGGCACACCATGGGTCCTCTGAAATCGGTAGACATTTGAACAGAAGGGCTTACCTATGTATTGTGACCAAGTGCATCCCTTCATGCAGCTGCTTAAATTATGGCAGAAGGACACTTTCAACAAGACAAGAAACCCTGCCGCAAGGGTTGTATAATCACGGATTTGTTCCAGTATCAAGACAGCAAATTTTCAATGTTTCCCTGGCCTTCACAGTCCCCAGATCTTAATCCTATAGAACATCCCTGGGTAAAGGTATAAAACAGCAGTTTAGAACATGTCAGTCCCTCCATGTAATTTGAGAGAAAATATCCTATGAAGATTGGACCAAGATTCCTGCCGAGTATTTTCAGCGCATAGTGCTGTGCCAGAAAGAATTGCTGCAGTTCTGGAGGCCAAAGAAGGTCCAACATGCTATTAAATGGGTGTACTTAAGCCAGATACACTGTGTCCTATAATAGGATGTTGCTGGAACGTATGTGGATGTTGTTGGAATGGCCGCAGAGTTGCAGCAGCAGTACAGGTAGTCTGTGATCCTTTCCCCCATCCGAGTGAGTTTGCCCTGTTACACGGGGTCGAGTTATGATGTGAATGTTCAATTACACAGGATGGATTGTGGGCGACGGAACCGAACGGCCTTCAGGATTCAAGTAGAGAAAGGTGAAACTTCTCCAGCCTTTGAGTTAATCACAGGACTATTGCATAGCAATTAGGGATAACAGAACAGCTTTCGGGGGGTTTGGGTGGGGTGCCTTATCCGCCCCTTTAACAGAGTAGTCACAATTCAAATTTCCCTTGTTCCATTGTTTACAAGGCATTATACATGTGGTTTATTTATAGTGCACGGGGTAATATGCAGCGAGTCTGGTCTGTCTGCTTTGGAAGAGAAACATTTGGCCAAAAGAGCAAGACACAGCCAGGAGGATGATTGGTAAGAGCAGATCATAATATGCACCTTAAAGCTGTACACTACAGCTAGGTCCTGTTCCATGACTGCATATATAAATTTACTACTGACATTGTCATTTGTATCTGGCCATTTACAGTGCACTCTTGCTCAATGCAGCACTTGAAGCTGATTTTCCATTGTGTAGTTATTATGTTCAAGAGATGTTTGACCCGGTCAGGGTGACACACTTTAGTGAGGGCAGCAGTATCCTAGAGGACACTACAGACAGTGACGGAGACATCTCAGAGCGCGAGGTGAGAGGTTGAGTTTTTTGTTACTCTCTCTACGACATACTTTTCATGCCAGGTACTATTGTCCAGTTCAGCCCAATTTAATTTACTGCCTTGTATTATCATATATAAATTGCTGAACGATCGATATATATATATATATAGAGGTTGGAAATTGGTTGTGTAAAAATGAATTGTGATTGTTAAGCCACACAGATGTAAGTGGACATCAAGGGAAAAAATAGTGTGGGTGCCAAGTATGGTGATTGTATCTTTAAAGCTGTAGGAAATGTTACTTTCAGAATGTTTGTGAGATTAAAAAAAAAAAAAAAAAGATATAATTACTATCCATGGTGGAATTGAATGTGTTGCAGACAACATAGGCAGGGATTAGACTGAAAAATATCAGAGTATTCTTAGTGCCGTTTATTGCTGTTGTCAGAGGTTATGCAGCCATATCCTCCCTAGCAAGTATGACTTCTTCTTCTAACTGTTTGGCCACCTGCAGACACAAGTACCGTTTTGAGCAATACTTAATTACATCTACTCCAAATGCATATTTAATTGCATTGTTAGTATTTATGCAAAACAAGTGTTTGGATTGCCCTGCTCCATTGCAGACTTTCTCACTCTAGCAAATGCGGCTTCCACCTCCTCAATCAGTTGATCCGCATCATTTTCATAGGAAACATCATCATTGTTCCTCAAACATCTTTTACTAATCTTAAAATTCACATCTGGATCTCGCATCTTTCTGTAAGAATCCAGTGTCAACTGCAACTATGAGGAGAAACAGTGTTAAGCAATATTTAATTACATCTACTTGAAATGCATAGTTCATAGCATTGTGAGAATTTGTGGAAAACAAGTGTTAGGATTGCTCTGCTCCACTGCAGACTTTCTCACTCTAGCAAAGATGGCTTCCACGTCCTCAATATATTTATCCCAGTCATTGTCATGGAAAATCTGAGTCTTTTCAGGAAACATCATGACATTCATATGTGGAGGTTCTGTCTTTTTGGAAGAGTCCAGTTCCACCTGTAGATATGAGTAGAAATATTGTTGACCAGTATTTAAATACATTTAATTGAAATATGACTTTAATTACATTTTGATACATTTGTAATTTATCATTTGTATTGGACTGGAAAGGAAACAAATACAATTTTTTATCGCATATCCATTATCACATAGCCTGCAGGCCTAATGATGTAAAAATGTGCCCCCAAATGTTCAACAGAAATAACAGGACCTGACACACTAAGGTACCGTAGACCCATTCAAATTGTGCTATTGGAACAATAAATTCCAATGCATTCAGTCATTTTAGCTAGTGTTGATTTTGATTCTCGCCACAATTATACTAATAATCAGCGTTACAACTCAGCATGCAAAGTCACCGAACAGTCGACTGTTAATTCTATAGTAAGGAGAATGTAAAACAAACAAACAAAAAACCCACCAACGGTATTTTTTTTCCTGTAACTGACAAAGATTACGTATGCTAAATGTATGTGTCCTAAATATATTCTAAATACATTTACATTAGTGGTTTTAATTAATTTCTCCAACATTTGTTGAAATGCATTTGTAATTTATATTCAGAGACATTTCAGTAAGTACAAGCATTAAATTAGCATCACTGTTCACCATAGCTGTTTTTCCATTTTTTGTGGCTTTTGTCCCTTGCCTCAGTATGGCTTTAAATCATTTGTCTTGGTTCTACTTTACTTACTATGGCTGATTCAGTTGTCTGAGTAGTCAAGTCATTCTTCGTTAAATGGTTTGTTCTAGTATCTGTTTAAAAAGTAACAGAAAATGTCTTATTAGCATTGTATAGATACTTAGAACACTTCTACGTAGATCTCTCTCTCTCAGACACACACACAGTTCATCCAAGTGGTGGCTGTGGTCAGAACTTACCCTTAAAGAAGTCATCATCTGAGGTGGAGTTCCTTCTATTAACACCCTTCCGACAACAGCAAGTGAAGAATAGCACAAGTTGTGTGAATGTTCTGGCAGGGATCTGGGCTCGTGTCTTTTCATTTTTCTTCTTCCTATATTGACCAAATATCCCATGGTTTTCCTTTTCATACTTCTCAGAAGGAACAGGTTCCTTGCATCTTGGATTACAGTAGTAACTACTGGACAGACCCATAATAAATTTTGTTTTGAAAATCCAACTGTAACCGGCACTACTTGATAACAGAAGAGATCGTTTGGGTAAAACAGAAATGTGATCTGTAGACTAAAATTGGTTCACAGAAATTGCTCATTTGAAAAATCTGTTCTTTGACTACATCATAATTGCATAATTGATGCGGATGCATTATGACATCGCACGTCACGTCTGCAATAGATTTAGATTTACACCAACTTTAAAGAGAAAATGATGATTAGCAAATGTAGTTGCTAGTGATTGTCTAGTGATTGCAAGCAACGACTATTCGTGCTCTGCATTCTTGCGTATTTATTTATGCTAGGCTGTACATAACGCAGCCTTAAAAACATGGGATAGAAATCCCCATGTAACACAATTCAGGTTCTGTCCAAATACATGGCTAGCTAGCAAGTTATTTTACAATCCCATTTAGCACATATATCGCCACGAATGTCCTGAACAAAACACGCTGTACCTAATCCCCATAAATGACATATCTCTCACTGAATAAAAACTTGTATGCTTCAACAGTATACAGTGGGAGAAATGGCGATCACCTTTAAAAGGATTTCTTACTGTAGGCCTATTATAAACAACATGGAGGAAATTAAAATAAAAATACTTCAGTTAGACCGTGGACACAGGCTGCTAATAAATCAAGTAAATGAAACTGGATGGACTGCTTAATTATGTAACAACACAACATTTATGGTGACGAGGATGTTTCACACATACACTCTTAAGTGATGCTGACCTCAATATCCACATTTCACATTGTTACTGTACCACTGTAGATGAACCTAAACCTCACATTCTCGTCACGTTGATAAGCTTTTTGAAAGTTCCGCTCTGCACGTCTCTGAAAAGCAGGCGAGTTCATCTCCTGGAAACATAAAAGCATGACACTAATGTAAATCTTTCACTTTGTTCTTATATGCGAGTTGTCAATAATTCAAAATTCTTGTTAAAACTGTGGAACTCTGTTGCAGCTCACTCTCTCTGTTTTGCATTGCCAGATCGCTGAACAGGAGCATGTCCGGCTTTGACACACGTGCCCTGCGCTGACCAGTACCGCCAGCAACCACAACACGTGGAGACGTAATCCTCTTTAACTACTTGTCCTTCCTCCATGTATATACACTCCAAACTCCAGTTTAGAGTGGTTAATGGCACTTACGCCAGCACACTGTACCGGTTTGATCACCTGTAGTCAGAGATGCACGGACCCGTTGGTGCGTATGCGTAACTCGGAGCGGGTGCTGCTCTCCAAGGTTATGCTGCTGCTTACTGTCACTCTCTCACGAGCACAAGTCCTCGTCTACTTTAACAAGGCTAAGTCACTGATAATGTAATAACAAACATGTTTGACAAAATACTAGGTCATGGTTTGCAGTCTAAAGTCCTTCTGACTTGCTGAGAGTTAGCCTGATTTGATTTAGCTTGTTCTTAACCTTTGTTTAGTATGTTACATAAAAGCTCATGGAAATATTTCAGATGTAACATAAATGTACCTGACCATTTTCACTGAAAGAGACTGGTAGCTACAGGATTACATGAAGCTACAATCAGAATCGATTTCTAGTCACCGAGCATTATTGTTGTGAATAATTAGAATTTAAATTAATTCATATTTTGTTAATTATGTAAATAAGTTACAATCTTGGAAGATAGTTTGCATTCTGTTTCTATATGACAGTTATATATTTTTTTGTTTGTTTGTTTGTTTTCTTAGTGTAAATCATGATCTTATAGTTTGTTTTCTAAGTGTGTTTCCAAATTGCCTTTGACTGCTGTATGCCTAATTGCAGCATTTAACCCCTCATTTCGTCTCTAATTTTTGACATGTACTCTTGTCTTGCATAAGTGGAAAGTCGATCAGCCCCCGTTTAAAAATGGTGAGCTTTTACTGTCACGTTAATAACATCACGCACGCGCACACCTAATGCTTTGACTGTCCTGCACTTTAAATATCTTCTGCACATAATGGAGGGTGTGCATAGTTACCAGTTCCCTTCGTGCAAAAGGGTTGTCTTAGGTTACTGTAAAGTCTAACGCACATTTGGAATCCTTTCTTTTGCTGAGATGTTACTAGCTCACATGATACTCAAAAATGAGCACAATCATCGAAATGCGGACATCATTGGGTACAGGGGTGCCTAGCCATAGTCATGAATAACTGAATATAAAAGGCTGAACAATCTACTATAAGCAATTGCATATTTCATTAGGTTTTTTTTTTTTTTTAATAGGCTGTAGTAACTTCAGGAGCTCAGGCAGGGGAACATTAATATTTATGAGTGGCTATGCCACACCCACTGAAATAAAAGCTGAGGATGTCATTGCAGAGGTAGGAGAAGCCAGAGCAGAATATTACAGAATATTACATTATTACATTGCTTGAATAGTGGCTCTGTCTGCCCTGGGGGTATTATTGAAACCCAAAGGCTGAAAGGATGGGGAGAGAGAGAGAGAGAGAGAGAGAGAGAGAGAGAGAGAGAGAGAGAGAGCGAGCATGTGTGAACATATTCTTGTCACTGTACGGCTCCTCCCCCCAAACGTCTCCCCGTGTGTGTTTGCTTGTGTGTGTGTGTGTGTGTTCATCCGTGTGGCCACGCCCCCTTGTGTTTCACGCCTGCTCTTCGTTGTGTTGTTATTGTTTGCGTATATAAGTCCTTTGTGTAAACATTAACGTTGTCAGTGTTTGATCCCACGATAGCCTTAGTGCTACGTTGTCTTCCATGTCTCTAAATAAACATCGCTGTATGCATCACGGCTCCTCTTTTGTATCCTGCCAAGCCTCCCTGCGTTACAATTATGATCAAATTTGATAAAATACTAGGTCATAGTTTGCAGTCTGAAGTATTTTTGACCTGCTGAGAGTTAGCCTGATTTGATTTAGCCTGTTCCTAACCTTTGTTTAGTATGTTGCGTAAAAGCTCATGGAAATATTTCAGATGTAACATACATGTAATTGACCTAGTAGAGCAAAATTACAGAATTGTAAGGAAGAAGTGACGTTCTTGGGGCATATCATTAAGGGAAATACACACGGGCTGTCTCAAAACTGAGCACAAGCCATAATTTTGCTACCTAAACCATAGTGGCATACTCCCCTCTTACTGTTTTAGTCCCACACGCAGTACACCAAATACTGCAGGACCAAAGAGTGTCACACTTATCAGCCCAATGGTAGCTGAGATACCACACTACCCTCTTAGATATGCCTAATATAACTGTCAAAAGGTGTATAACACTGAACCCAGCTACACTCCTTCCTACGGAGGAGGATGGAGATCCACAAGACTGCACAGCAGTCTTAGCTTAAGTATGTACACCGCAGGTTGATCTCTTTGAAGAAGCCATAAGTAACCCAGACCTATGCCTCTATGTGGATGGGTCAGCAAGCAGGGACGACACAGGGGTCAATAGGGCGGCATACGCGGCAGTAACAGATCATGAAATACTTGAAACAGAAGTATTACCATCCTCCTATTCAGCGCAGGCTGCTGAACCAGTAGCACTGACGGAAGCATGCCAATTAGCTGCAGACAAAACTGTTAATGATTTTGGAGCCATATGGAAACATAGGCAATTCCTGACAAGCTCGGGTAAATATATTAGACATCACCATCTTGCTAGAAGCCATTTTGCTGCCAAAGACAATTGCAGTTGTTAAGTGTGCAGCTCACAGGACTACAGAAGACCAAATCAGCAAGGGGAATAATTTTGTAGATAGAGTAACAAAGGCAGCTGCAACTAACACCGCTGTGCAAGCAATACAGGAAACCGCTGCTACCCCGCATGCCACATTACGGGAGATTCAGTCAGGGGCTACCGCCACCGAACGCACCAGGTGGAGACAACTAGACTGCGCAGTGTACGATGGTGCTTGGACACACACACCTACGGGCAAACCTTGCCTAGCCAAATCATACATGCAGGGCCTAATCAGAATTGCTCATGGGCGTAGCCATATGAGCAAAGGGGGAATCGTGGACAGCATATTAAAGTTGCGCCAGAACTCACAATACTTACCCAAAACTTTTGTTCCAGCTGTCTTGTTTGTGCGCAGCACTCCCCAAAGGGAACCAAGCACGGTGGACAGGACCACACCAAGTCCTGTTAACAACCCACACTGCTGTCAAAATAGAAGGACGAGGAACCTGGGTACATCACACACACTGTAAGAAGGCTCCGACACCAGCCCCAACTCCAAGCAGCAGCACCCCAACAGACTAGGTCGGAACTGTGTTGAGTAGGGTGTTAAAGGCAAGGCCTACCCTTTCGACACTCGGAACCGTCAACCTCTCGCCTCTTGCTGATCCTGCCGACTACACCAATTTCTGTGGTGGAATTTTGAATAAACAGCAAGTCAGACGTGATTAAAAGAGTAATTTAATAAAGAAAATAAGGCATACAAAACACAGCTGTGTGAGAGCTAATGCTCTAAGCAAAAGTTCTAAAGGGGTAGACTGGCTCTGCTCCTTATACCTAAACTTCACATCCTGGAAGGGATGTCCTGTCATCCTGTATACCCATTTCCTGCTCCTTGTTGCACTAAGCACTTCTGCACATATCAGGATGCTCTGTTCCACCAGGACAGACACAGTTTGCTAGATCCTCTTTATCAGGATTAGTCGCACGACACATGCAAGATCACGAAGCAGCTGATTCAGCAGTCGTTTTGTTCACACAATATACAAAGACAGAATGTGCAGACTAAACTATTCATATAGGATTACATAGAAAAAGGATTAACATGATTATATATGAATCACATGATAATACATGATCGAATAATAATTTCCATCACACTAGAAACAGACCTCCAGGCCCAAGAGGTCACACAGTCGTGCCCAGCAAAGTAGTGCTGGGCCAGGGCACACTTCATACACTTTGTGCCTTTAAATAATACTACAACCAGATTTCCAAGCCCAAGAGGTCACACAGTCATGCCCAGCAAAGTAGCTCTGGGCCTGGGCACACTTCACGCAGTTTGACCCTTTGAATAATACTACAACCAGACTTCCAGGCCCAATAGGTCACACAGTCGTGCCCAACAAAGTAGTGCTGGGCCAGGGCACACTTCATGCACTTTGTGCGTTTAAATAATACTACAGCCAGATTTCCAAGCCCAAGAGGTCACACAGTCATGCCCAGCTAAGTAGCTCTGGGCCTGGGCACAATTCACGCAGTTTGACCCTTTAAATAAAACTAGAAACAGACTTCCTGGCCCAAGAGGTCACACAGTCATACTCAGCAAGGTTGCGTTAAACCTGGGCACACTTCACGCAGTTTGACCATTTAAATAAAACTAGAAACAGACTTCCAGGCCCAAGAGGTCACACAGTCATGCCCAGCAAAGTAGCTCTGGGCCTGGGCACACTTCACGCAGTTTGACCCTTTAGATAATACTACAACCAGACTTCCAGGCCCAAGAGGCCACACAGTCATGCCCAGCAAAGTAGCTCTGGGCCTGGGCACACTTGACGCAGTTTGACCCTTTAAATAATACTAAAACCAGACTTCCAGGCCCAAGAGGTCACACAGTCAGGCCCAGCAAAGTAGCTCTGGGCCTGGGCACACTTCATGCAGTTTGACCCTTTAAATAAAACTAGAAACAGACTTCCTGGCCCAAGAGGTCACACAGTCATGCCCAGCAAAGTAGCTCTGGGCCTGGGCACACTTCACGCAGTTTGACCATTTAAATAAAACTAGAAACAGACTTCCAGGCCCAAGAGGTCACACAGTCATGCCCAGCAAAGTAGCTCTGGGCCTGGGCACACTTCACGCAGTTTGACCCTTTAGATAATACTACAACCAGACTTCCAGGCCCAAGAGGTCACACAGTCATGCCCAGCAAAGTAGCTCTGGGCCTGGGCACACTTGACGCAGTTTGACCCTTTAAATAATACTAAAACCAGACTTCCAGGCCCAAGAGGTCACACAGTCAGGCCCAGCAAAGTAGCTCTGGGCCTGGGCACACTTCACGCAGTTTGACCCTTTAGATAATACTACAACCAGACTTCCAGGCCCAAGAGTTCACACAGTCATGCCCAGCAAAGTAGCTCTGGGCCTGCGCACACTTCACACAGTTTGACCCTTTGACCATTTTTGGCAGATTTCACCACGTTATTACGAACGTGGATACGTTATCTTAGAATTATAAGCAGTGTGAGATGTGAAGCTAAGTGAAGCACATGTGCAGAATTTCTAACAATAGCCTGTTTTGTATAGCCTGGCTAACTGACCAATCAGTGAAATGAAATGTGGTTGCTGAGCCTGTTGCAGCTGGGTCAATTTAATTTGGTTTCATTGTGTTTAATTTTAAACTCAGCTGCGTGCCATAAGACACAAGTTTATCTGATCATTTTTTGTTTTAATGCCGACTTAACCTAGCCATGTTTTACAGTTATCTTGAAATAATTAAGGTTCATCGCTAGAGGGTGCTGTTCATCTTTTTTTTTCTTTTTCTTTTTTGTATTATTGATCAGGAAAAAACTATAAAATAGATGAAGTGGACGCAAACCTTGCCTAGCCAAATCATACATGCAGGGCCTAATCAGAATTGCTCATGGGCGTAGCCATATGAGCAAAGGGGGAATCGTGGACAGCATATTAAAGTTGCGCCAGAACTCACAATACTTACCCAAAACTTTTGTTCCAGCTGTCTTGTTTGTGCGCAGCACTCCCCAAAGGGAACCAAGCACGGTGGACAGGACCACACCAAGTCCTGTTAACAACCCACACTGCTGTCAAAATAGAAGGACGAGGAACCTGGGTACATCACACACACTGTAAGAAGGCTCCGACACCAGCCCCAACTCCAAGCAGCAGCACCCCAACAGACTAGGTCGGAACTGTGTTGAGTAGGGTGTTAAAGGCAAGGCCTACCCTTTCGACACTCGGAACCGTCAACCTCTCGCCTCTTGCTGATCCTGCCGACTACACCAATTTCTGTGGTGGAATTTTGAATAAACAGCAAGTCAGACGTGATTAAAAGAGTAATTTAATAAAGAAAATAAGGCATACAAAACACAGCTGTGTGAGAGCTAATGCTCTAAGCAAAAGTTCTAAAGGGGTAGACTGGCTCTGCTCCTTATACCTAAACTTCACATCCTGGAAGGGATGTCCTGTCATCCTGTATACCCATTTCCTGCTCCTTGTTGCACTAAGCACTTCTGCACATATCAGGATGCTCTGTTCCACCAGGACAGACACAGTTTGCTAGATCCTCTTTATCAGGATTAGTCGCACGACACATGCAAGATCACGAAGCAGCTGATTCAACAGTCGTTTTGTTCACACAATATACAAAGACAGAATGTGCAGACTAAACTATTCATATAGGATTACATAGAGAAAGGATTAACATGATTATATATGAATCAAATGATAATACATGATCGAATAATAATTTCCATCACACTAGAAACAGACCTCCAGGCCCAAGAGGTCACACAGTCGTGCCCAGCAAAGTAGTGCTGGGCCAGGGCACACTTCATGCACTTTGTGCCTTTAAATAATACTACAACCAGATTTCCAAGCCCAAGAGGTCACACAGTCATGCCCAGCAAAGTAGCTCTGGGCCTGGGCACACTTCACGCAGTTTGACCCTTTGAATAATACTACAACCAGACTTCCAGGCCCAATAGGTCACACAGTCGTGCCCAACAAAGTAGTGCTGGGCCAGGGCACACTTCATGCACTTTGTGCGTTTAAATAATACTACAGCCAGATTTCCAAGCCCAAGAGGTCACACAGTCATGCCCAGCTAAGTAGCTCTGGGCCTGGGCACAATTCACGCAGTTTGACCCTTTAAATAAAACTAGAAACAGACTTCCTGGCCCAAGAGGTCACACAGTCATACTCAGCAAGGTTGCGTTAAACCTGGGCACACTTCACGCAGTTTGACCATTTAAATAAAACTAGAAACAGACTTCCAGGCCCAAGAGGTCACACAGTCATGCCCAGCAAAGTAGCTCTGGGCCTGGGCACACTTCACGCAGTTTGACCCTTTAGATAATACTACAACCAGACTTCCAGGCCCAAGAGGTCACACAGTCATGCCCAGCAAAGTAGCTCTGGGCCTGCGCACACTTTACGCAGTTTGACCCTTTGACCATTTTTGGCAGATTTCACCACGTTATTACGAACGTGGATACGTTATCTTAGAATTATAAGCAGTGTGAGATGTGAAGCTAAGTGAAGCACATGTGCAGAATTTCTAACAATAGCCTGTTTTGTATAGCCTGGCTAACTGACCAATCAGTGAAATGAAATGTGGTTGCTGAGCCTGTTGCAGCTGGGTCAATTTAATTTGATTTCATTGTGTTTAATTTTAAACTCAGCTGCGTGCCATGAGACACAAGTTTATCTGAGCATTTTTTGTTTTAATGCCGGCTTAACCTAGCCATGTTTTACAGTTATCTTGAAATAATTAAGGTTCATCGCTAGAGGGTGCTGTTCATCTTTTTTTTCTTTTTCTTTTTTGTATTATTGATCAGGAAAAAACTATAAAATAGATGAGGTGGACGTTTTCTATGTATCATATGGAATTTGAGTAGATGAGTGAATGTTACTATGTAAATGTATAAGAATTTGTGGATAAGATTATTATGAGATTATTTATAATCAAACGACTACACTGTACAACCACATCTTCCTTTTATTTACATATTATACAGATATTTACAGATATTTATATTTTACTTACAGAGCAGCTCCTCATTGGTTCGGCTCAGAAGCTTCTTTTCGATGTCCTCTTTCTCCAGGTACTCCTGCAGGTTAGGCATCTCCTCCGCCAACCGCCTAAGGGGAGAAGAGACGTGGTGTGACGCGTAGCCTGCTGTTAAAGGCTACAGATATAGTACATCTGTGAGGCTAACAGCGCTTATTATATGAAGCCTTATAGAGGTCATATGGAATGATCTCATTCGATCAACCCTAATGTAACCCTTACAAACTTTCATGAACTCATTTGAATAACACTACCATAGCCCTTAAGAATTTTCCTAAAATGTTTTAGGATGTTCTGAACAGAGTATCTCTTAAAGGTTAAATCCCTTGCAGGTCTTAGTCCTACTCATCCCACATGCTGATGTGTGAGTGAAACAGTGCATAGGTGTAGAGACCTGGACTTGGCGAGATGCAGGCCTATCCTCTCAGTCTGGTGCTATTCTGTTACTAGAGGACCTGAACACGCTTCTCCAACAGCACGTTCTTCTGGGCCTGATGACAACACGCACACACATGCACCCGCACACACACGGGCACACATACAGACATACAGATACTGTTTAATTTCTTCACATCTGTAGATACACTAGCATAAGTTGATATATACGTTTATGAGTTTGATTATGAGCTGATTTCAACTTGACAGGTACAGAGTATATAGTATACATAGAGAGTGCATAGTTTTACCAGGTTGAGTGCTACAGATTCTTGTGATGAAAGGTGACAAACCCAGCGATATGAAGAAAACAAGTACTGGGTTAATCCCTTAAAGGTTTAAAGGAGTCTCCCTTAAAGGTCTTAGTCCTGCTCATACCACATGCTGATGTGTGAGTGAAACAGTGCAGAGGTGTAGAGACCTGGACTTGGCGACATGCAGGTCTTTCCTGGCAATTAGTGCTGCATTCTGCTGCAGGAGAACCAGAACATGCTTCTCCCCACACACACACACGGGCACACATACAGGTGCGCACATATACACAGATACACATTCTGTTTAATTTCTTCACATCTGCAGACTAGAGTAAGCTGAGGGTATAGTGTTAAACCAGGTACTACATAAACAGTATATAGTATATATACAGAGGATATAGTGTTAAACCAGGAACTACTTACAGAGTATATAGTATACATACAGAGTATATAGTTTTACCAAAAGATCATGCTGATCTTTGATCTCCTGGTTCTTTATCTCCAGCACCACTTTCAGACTCATAATGTCCTCCTCTATGGGCTGGTTTAACACACACACACACAAACGTGCACACGCACACACACGCGCACACGCACACACACACGAATCATCACTACAGCCAGTACAATGGAAAGGTGGGAATGTGTACTGAATGTGTACTGACGTTATAAGTGAAAGGTGGAGGTACTGGTGGATGTGTACTGAGACTATAAGGGATCTCTACCTGCAGTGACAGTCTGAGCTTCTCAAGTTCTTCCTCCAGAGATTTCTTCTCCTGTTCACAGGCCATTTTCATATCTGCCAGAGCAAGTATCATTACTGCTGGATATATATATATATATATATATATATATATATATATATATATATATATATATATATATATATATATATATATATATACAACACAGATTGTATATACTACATAATTACTACTGGATATATAAAATATAATATATATAGTACTATACATATATTAGTATCACTTTTATTGGAGCCTAAAGGCTAACATTCATTATTAGTTATGTTAGTATTATTGCATTTCCATAGTACTTACTCTTGATGGACCTGTTATGCTCCTCCTCCTCCTGCTGTTTCTGCAGGAGCTCTGTCTCCTCCTGCTGTTTGTGTTTCAGCATCTCCTGAAGAACCTGCAGCTCCATCTGCTTCTGCAACCTCAACTCCTTCAGCTGCTCCAACAAACCGTTCTCCAACTCCTGCTTCTCACACCGCAAACACTCCAATCAGGCCACAGGCCCCACTACTGACACAGAACCACACACACACACACACACACAAAGAGAGACAAACAGAAAGACACATAGACATATGAAATTAGAAAGCCATATAGTGTAGAAATAGATTGATGTTATTCAGGGACCTCATTTATAAAACTTTGTGGATTCCAAAATGAAAGTGTGTGTATTCTGCACAAATAACAGGAAATGGCATATACCCCCCCAAAAATTAGATTTCTAAAGCCTCGAATATGAATTATTGGGAGATAGAGGCGACAGTGCAGCGCTAAAGACAAAAAAGGAATTTTAACCACAGGTATGAGTGGCAGCACCAGCAACCGCAGGTGTGAGTGGCATTATATTTACATTTACCCTCCACATCCTTTGTGTCTGTGTATTCGTCCTCGATGCGTCCAGCACACCATCTCCAGAAACGCCTCATTTTTCCTCTGTCCTCTTCAGTGTCTTTCCACAGACTGATCTGTAAAGGTGTTCATGGGATTCCCCTCACGTGTGACATTGGGCCACAGGACATATGGGGTTCTAAAGTTCCAAGAGTGTAGATGAGTTGTTTTTCTTTGAATTTCCTAATTTCATTGACTCTACCTCAACCTGGATTGATTAACCATGTACGGCTCACCGGAGACTGTGATACATATAACATCCCAAAGTGTACTTAATTCTGAGCAAAATCTAACTAGCCTCATTACTGCTGAACTATGAAGGGCCATTTAGGGAGAAATCAGGGAAACACTACTTGTACATACATATGAAACATTTTCACATAAATAGCCTACTACTTACATTTGTGTATAATAATTTAAACTTGCATATACACGCACTTGCCCACTCAATCCCTGGTGCGTAAACATAGGGTTGCACTATGCTTATGTTGGTATGGGGGTGTCTGTGTGTATATAACCATTTTCAGTGCGCCCGGAAGTCATTTCATTGTAATTTCAAGGCAGATATTTAACATGTGTACAGTGCGTATAATAGACAGAGGAAGACTGTTGAACTATTAATATTAGGACAGTTATTGACATTTGTGTAATAAGTAGTGCTTCTCTTAATGACAAATGTAACTGTTTTCCCATATAGAATTGTGTGCTTTATATTGTTTGGAAGAACTTTTTCTTCTCATTTAGAAATATGTGGACTAAGTGCTCAGATTGTCTTATTATTTATTATGCTCAGTCTTTCATTGCGTATAATTTTAAACTCAGCTGCGTGCCATAAGACACAAGTTAATCTGAGCCTTTTTTGTTCTAACGCCGACTTAACCTAGCCATGTTTTACAGTTATCTTGAAATAATTGAGGTTCATCGCTAGAGGGTGGTGTTCATCTTTTTTTCTTTTCTTTTTTTGTATTATTGTTTAGGGAAAAACTATAAAATAGATGAGGTGGACGTTTTCTATGTATCATATGGAATTTGAGTATATGAGTGAATGTTACTATGTAAATGTATAATGTAAAATTATTATGAGATTATTTATAATCAAACAACTACACTATACAACCACATCTTCCTTTTATTTACATATTATACAGATATTTACATTTTATTTACAGAGCAGCTCCTCATTGGTTCGGCTCAGAAGCTTCTTTTCGATGTCCTCTTTCTCCAGGTACTCCTGCAGATTAGGCATCTCCTCCGACAACCGCCTGAGGGCAGAAGAGACGTGGTGTGAATCGTAGCCTGCTGTTAAAAGCTACAGATATAGTACATCTGTGAGGTTAACAGAGGCTAACAACCCCTGAACAGACTTTCTACTCCCAAGGGGCCCAGAGATATTTACCAATAAAGTGCTACGCTCCAGACGGATGAGCGAGAAGCGCATGCGCAATTGCAACGAATTGGAGGAGGAAGTTTAAACAAACGCGCTGACTTTGAATACTCACATCTAGGCCGGGCCAGGTCCAAATGGCCTGCAACTCGGTGCGCATCACCTCCATGACTGTCCCTAACGAACGCCACCTGCCACGCATTCGTCCCATCCCTGGCAGCTTTAAAAAATCGTAGCGTGAAAACGGTGGGTCCGATCCGCGTGCCACTCGAAGTCGATTACAGGGGAGATGCAGCCCTTTCCAAAGAGCCCTGAACAGACTTTCTACTCCGACGTCCATCGCTAGCACCGGCTGAAAGCTGAGTTCCAGAGCTTTTCAACGAGCCCCCGTGCGTCTCTCTTCTCCAAAGTAGCGGAGATATATGAAAGGATAAAAGGGGAAAAGAATAAAATGCGCACCGGTTTCAAATTCGCAGGCTACCTGCGCTGAAGGCGTGGAAAACGAGCACGTGACCGAAAGGCTTCCGTACCCGATGGGTCCAGCTCTCGTGCCCAGTTGGTAGCTCGAAGGCTGTGCATATTCGATGCTGCACGGCCCCTGGGGCTCATGTTTTCAAGGGTCGAAGTGCGCACGTGCCGATGACCGGCAACCTAGCTCCGTGCCTGGGCACAATTCGGGCACTTTGATCCCCTTCAAGTGAATGGATAGATGGGAAAAAACATACTGCCAGGCCCACCGTGTCACATCAACCATGCAGGGCAAAGTGGCTTCGTCCCTGGGCACACTTTCTTGTGATTTGAGCCTTTAAATAATACAGGATCCAGACTTCCAATGCTCTCTAAATCACATGCCCGGCAAAGTAGCCTTAAACCTGGACACACAATGGAGACCATTTGACCTGTTAAATCATACTACAACCAGACTTCCAGGCCCACCAGGTCACACAGTCATGCCCAGCAAAGGAGCTCTGGGCCTGGGCACACTTCACGCAGTTTGACCCTTTAAATAATACTACAACCAGACTTCCAGGCCCAAGAGGTCACAGAGTCATGCCCAGCAAAGTCGCTATGGGCCTGGGCAGACCATGCAGTTTGACCCTTTAACCAAAACTAGAAAGAGACCTCCAAGCCCAGGAGGTCACAGAATCATACCCAGTAAAGTAGCTAGCTAGCTATCCAGCTACCGGAAGCACGGTTAACAGTGCAGCCGGTAGCTAGCTAGCTAGCTAGCAGCTCAGTAACCGTACAAATTCGCTTGCTGCTGAAAACTGTCAAGTTGTATTTATAGCTTTCGTTTTAGTTCTCTCAGCTTACTTATTTGTTTTATTTGTTTTTGTTTTTTTTAGGGAAGTTCAATAATTTCTTAGAAATCTTGGAACATTTTGCCAGTTGGCTTCTAGGAAAGCCTTTCTGCGCACAGACAATAAACACAACCCAGAATTCCTCAAACAGGAATGAATCTACTAATTTACAACACGGTTTAGTAACATTTCAGGCACATGAGTGGAGGAACTAGCAAATTCTAAATGATGAAATCGAAGCTGATAAAAATCCATGAAAATTTAAACTGGTCATGAAAAAATGCTTGTGAATTGAAAATGTAAGTGATCGTTATCTGGAAAAGAAAGGATTAAAACAGTCTTGATTTGATACATTTTAAAAAATGAAATATCAAGTTTTATCATTCGTGACCAAGGGAGTTTCTATGAGGGTGTAAACAACAAACGCATGTAAACTAAAAACTACAGTGGCATATAATTAAATAATTTGAGTAACTTTGTGTCACGTCATTTAACGTTTAACTCAAGCCATTTTTGTTACCGGACTCTTATCACTTAACATTAGTAACTGTTTTAGTTGCCTTGTTTATCCAATAACATTCATTAATTAATCAATCGTTTAACCCAAGCAATTTTCATTACTTCCGCCTCTCGAGGCAAAATGTCAATCAGAACGTTGCGCCCGCAAACTTCAAATAAACGATAAATAAGGCGAGTAATAAAAATGGATAAAGTTGAAAGATAAGTTGATTAAACTTGAGTCAAATAAAACTACTTATCAGTCAAAGCGTCAATTCATATGCATTTTATTGACTCTAAATTTAATTTACGTGCATTTTAATCAGCCATATTTTTGATGTACAGACCTGAGTTTTGTCGTTGAAGAGAATAAAAGAATCCGTCGTGTAAACTTACGCCATCTGCAGGCTGAGATGGTGTTGGCGTGACCCGGATGTGACATTTGCCAAGCTGATGACATATCGCGATATTAATTGTGAGATTTCCTTACCATCTTTGCTCTTCGCAGAAGGGCACTGTGCGGCCGAACAGCGTAAGGAGTGGACTCCTTGGTAGACGTTTCGACCAGTGTTTCGCCCGATTTTACTACAAAGGTGTGAGGAATGTTTTCTTGGCACACCATGGGTCCTCTGAAATCGGTAGACATTTGAACAGAAGGGCTTACCTATGTATTGTGACCAAGTGCATCCCTTCATGCAGCTGCTTAAATTATGGCAGAAGGACACTTTCAACAAGACAAGAAACCCTGCCGCAAGGGTTGTATAATCACGGATTTGTTCCAGTATCAAGACAGCAAATTTTCAATGTTTCCCTGGCCTTCACAGTCCCCAGATCTTAATCCTATAGAACATCCCTGGGTAAAGGTATAAAACAGCAGTTTAGAACATGTCAGTCCCTCCATGTAATTTGAGAGAAAATATCCTATGAAGATTGGACCAAGATTCCTGCCGAGTATTTTCAGCGCATAGTGCTGTGCCAGAAAGAATTGCTGCAGTTCTGGAGGCCAAAGAAGGTCCAACATGCTATTAAATGGGTGTACTTAAGCCAGATACACTGTGTCCTATAATAGGATGTTGCTGGAACGTATGTGGATGTTGTTGGAATGGCCGCAGAGTTGCAGCAGCAGTACAGGTAGTCTGTGATCCTTTCCCCCATCCGAGTGAGTTTGCCCTGTTACACGGGGTCGAGTTATGATGTGAATGTTCAATTACACAGGATGGATTGTGGGCGACGGAACCGAACGGCCTTCAGGATTCAAGTAGAGAAAGGTGAAACTTCTCCAGCCTTTGAGTTAATCACAGGACTATTGCATAGCAATTAGGGATAACAGAACAGCTTTCGGGGGGTTTGGGTGGGGTGCCTTATCCGCCCCTTTAACAGAGTAGTCACAATTCAAATTTCCCTTGTTCCATTGTTTACAAGGCATTATACATGTGGTTTATTTATAGTGCACGGGGTAATATGCAGCGAGTCTGGTCTGTCTGCTTTGGAAGAGAAACATTTGGCCAAAAGAGCAAGACACAGCCAGGAGGATGATTGGTAAGAGCAGATCATAATATGCACCTTAAAGCTGTACACTACAGCTAGGTCCTGTTCCATGACTGCATATATAAATTTACTACTGACATTGTCATTTGTATCTGGCCATTTACAGTGCACTCTTGCTCAATGCAGCACTTGAAGCTGATTTTCCATTGTGTAGTTATTATGTTCAAGAGATGTTTGACCCGGTCAGGGTGACACACTTTAGTGAGGGCAGCAGTATCCTAGAGGACACTACAGACAGTGACGGAGACATCTCAGAGCGCGAGGTGAGAGGTTGAGTTTTTTGTTACTCTCTCTACGACATACTTTTCATGCCAGGTACTATTGTCCAGTTCAGCCCAATTTAATTTACTGCCTTGTATTATCATATATAAATTGCTGAACGATCGATATATATATATATATAGAGGTTGGAAATTGGTTGTGTAAAAATGAATTGTGATTGTTAAGCCACACAGATGTAAGTGGACATCAAGGGAAAAAATAGTGTGGGTGCCAAGTATGGTGATTGTATCTTTAAAGCTGTAGGAAATGTTACTTTCAGAATGTTTGTGAGATTAAAAAAAAAAAAAAAAAGATATAATTACTATCCATGGTGGAATTGAATGTGTTGCAGACAACATAGGCAGGGATTAGACTGAAAAATATCAGAGTATTCTTAGTGCCGTTTATTGCTGTTGTCAGAGGTTATGCAGCCATATCCTCCCTAGCAAGTATGACTTCTTCTTCTAACTGTTTGGCCACCTGCAGACACAAGTACCGTTTTGAGCAATACTTAATTACATCTACTCCAAATGCATATTTAATTGCATTGTTAGTATTTATGCAAAACAAGTGTTTGGATTGCCCTGCTCCATTGCAGACTTTCTCACTCTAGCAAATGCGGCTTCCACCTCCTCAATCAGTTGATCCGCATCATTTTCATAGGAAACATCATCATTGTTCCTCAAACATCTTTTACTAATCTTAAAATTCACATCTGGATCTCGCATCTTTCTGTAAGAATCCAGTGTCAACTGCAACTATGAGGAGAAACAGTGTTAAGCAATATTTAATTACATCTACTTGAAATGCATAGTTCATAGCATTGTGAGAATTTGTGGAAAACAAGTGTTAGGATTGCTCTGCTCCACTGCAGACTTTCTCACTCTAGCAAAGATGGCTTCCACGTCCTCAATATATTTATCCCAGTCATTGTCATGGAAAATCTGAGTCTTTTCAGGAAACATCATGACATTCATATGTGGAGGTTCTGTCTTTTTGGAAGAGTCCAGTTCCACCTGTAGATATGAGTAGAAATATTGTTGACCAGTATTTAAATACATTTAATTGAAATATGACTTTAATTACATTTTGATACATTTGTAATTTATCATTTGTATTGGACTGGAAAGGAAACAAATACAATTTTTTATCGCATATCCATTATCACATAGCCTGCAGGCCTAATGATGTAAAAATGTGCCCCCAAATGTTCAACAGAAATAACAGGACCTGACACACTAAGGTACCGTAGACCCATTCAAATTGTGCTATTGGAACAATAAATTCCAATGCATTCAGTCATTTTAGCTAGTGTTGATTTTGATTCTCGCCACAATTATACTAATAATCAGCGTTACAACTCAGCATGCAAAGTCACCGAACAGTCGACTGTTAATTCTATAGTAAGGAGAATGTAAAACAAACAAACAAAAAACCCACCAACGGTATTTTTTTTCCTGTAACTGACAAAGATTACGTATGCTAAATGTATGTGTCCTAAATATATTCTAAATACATTTACATTAGTGGTTTTAATTAATTTCTCCAACATTTGTTGAAATGCATTTGTAATTTATATTCAGAGACATTTCAGTAAGTACAAGCATTAAATTAGCATCACTGTTCACCATAGCTGTTTTTCCATTTTTTGTGGCTTTTGTCCCTTGCCTCAGTATGGCTTTAAATCATTTGTCTTGGTTCTACTTTACTTACTATGGCTGATTCAGTTGTCTGAGTAGTCAAGTCATTCTTCGTTAAATGGTTTGTTCTAGTATCTGTTTAAAAAGTAACAGAAAATGTCTTATTAGCATTGTATAGATACTTAGAACACTTCTACGTAGATCTCTCTCTCTCAGACACACACACAGTTCATCCAAGTGGTGGCTGTGGTCAGAACTTACCCTTAAAGAAGTCATCATCTGAGGTGGAGTTCCTTCTATTAACACCCTTCCGACAACAGCAAGTGAAGAATAGCACAAGTTGTGTGAATGTTCTGGCAGGGATCTGGGCTCGTGTCTTTTCATTTTTCTTCTTCCTATATTGACCAAATATCCCATGGTTTTCCTTTTCATACTTCTCAGAAGGAACAGGTTCCTTGCATCTTGGATTACAGTAGTAACTACTGGACTGACCCATAATAAATTTTGTTTTGAAAATCCAACTGTAACCGGCACTACTTGATAACAGAAGAGATCGTTTGGGTAAAACAGAAATGTGATCTGTAGACTAAAATTGGTTCACAGAAATTGCTCATTTGAAAAATCTGTTCTTTGACTACATCATAATTGCATAATTGATGCGGATGCATTATGACATCGCACGTCACGTCTGCAATAGATTTAGATTTACACCAACTTTAAAGAGAAAATGATGATTAGCAAATGTAGTTGCTAGTGATTGTCTAGTGATTGCAAGCAACGACTATTCGTGCTCTGCATTCTTGCGTATTTATTTATGCTAGGCTGTACATAACGCAGCCTTAAAAACATGGGATAGAAATCCCCATGTAACACAATTCAGGTTCTGTCCAAATACATGGCTAGCTAGCAAGTTATTTTACAATCCCATTTAGCACATATATCGCCACGAATGTCCTGAACAAAACACGCTGTACCTAATCCCCATAAATGACATATCTCTCACTGAATAAAAACTTGTATGCTTCAACAGTATACAGTGGGAGAAATGGCGATCACCTTTAAAAGGATTTCTTACTGTAGGCCTATTATAAACAACATGGAGGAAATTAAAATAAAAATACTTCAGTTAGACCGTGGACACAGGCTGCTAATAAATCAAGTAAATGAAACTGGATGGACTGCTTAATTATGTAACAACACAACATTTATGGTGACGAGGATGTTTCACACATACACTCTTAAGTGATGCTGACCTCAATATCCACATTTCACATTGTTACTGTACCACTGTAGATGAACCTAAACCTCACATTCTCGTCACGTTGATAAGCTTTTTGAAAGTTCCGCTCTGCACGTCTCTGAAAAGCAGGCGAGTTCATCTCCTGGAAACATAAAAGCATGACACTAATGTAAATCTTTCACTTTGTTCTTATATGCGAGTTGTCAATAATTCAAAATTCTTGTTAAAACTGTGGAACTCTGTTGCAGCTCACTCTCTCTGTTTTGCATTGCCAGATCGCTGAACAGGAGCATGTCCGGCTTTGACACACGTGCCCTGCGCTGACCAGTACCGCCAGCAACCACAACACGTGGAGACGTAATCCTCTTTAACTACTTGTCCTTCCTCCATGTATATACACTCCAAACTCCAGTTTAGAGTGGTTAATGGCACTTACGCCAGCACACTGTACCGGTTTGATCACCTGTAGTCAGAGATGCACGGACCCGTTGGTGCGTATGCGTAACTCGGAGCGGGTGCTGCTCTCCAAGGTTATGCTGCTGCTTACTGTCACTCTCTCACGAGCACAAGTCCTCGTCTACTTTAACAAGGCTAAGTCACTGATAATGTAATAACAAACATGTTTGACAAAATACTAGGTCATGGTTTGCAGTCTAAAGTCCTTCTGACTTGCTGAGAGTTAGCCTGATTTGATTTAGCTTGTTCTTAACCTTTGTTTAGTATGTTACATAAAAGCTCATGGAAATATTTCAGATGTAACATAAATGTACCTGACCATTTTCACTGAAAGAGACTGGTAGCTACAGGATTACATGAAGCTACAATCAGAATCGATTTCTAGTCACCGAGCATTATTGTTGTGAATAATTAGAATTTAAATTAATTCATATTTTGTTAATTATGTAAATAAGTTACAATCTTGGAAGATAGTTTGCATTCTGTTTCTATATGACAGTTATATATTTTTTTGTTTGTTTGTTTGTTTTCTTAGTGTAAATCATGATCTTATAGTTTGTTTTCTAAGTGTGTTTCCAAATTGCCTTTGACTGCTGTATGCCTAATTGCAGCATTTAACCCCTCATTTCGTCTCTAATTTTTGACATGTACTCTTGTCTTGCATAAGTGGAAAGTCGATCAGCCCCCGTTTAAAAATGGTGAGCTTTTACTGTCACGTTAATAACATCACGCACGCGCACACCTAATGCTTTGACTGTCCTGCACTTTAAATATCTTCTGCACATAATGGAGGGTGTGCATAGTTACCAGTTCCCTTCGTGCAAAAGGGTTGTCTTAGGTTACTGTAAAGTCTAACGCACATTTGGAATCCTTTCTTTTGCTGAGATGTTACTAGCTCACATGATACTCAAAAATGAGCACAATCATCGAAATGCGGACATCATTGGGTACAGGGGTGCCTAGCCATAGTCATGAATAACTGAATATAAAAGGCTGAACAATCTACTATAAGCAATTGCATATTTCATTAGGTTTTTGTTTTTTTTTAATAGGCTGTAGTAACTTCAGGAGCTCAGGCAGGGGAACATTAATATTTATGAGTGGCTATGCCACACCCACTGAAATAAAAGCTGAGGATGTCATTGCAGAGGTAGGAGAAGCCAGAGCAGAATATTACAGAATATTACATTATTACATTGCTTGAATAGTGGCTCTGTCTGCCCTGGGGGTATTATTGAAACCCAAAGGCTGAAAGGATGGGGAGAGAGAGAGAGAGAGAGAGAGAGAGAGAGAGAGAGAGAGAGAGCGAGCATGTGTGAACATATTCTTGTCACTGTACGGCTCCTCCCCCCAAACGTCTCCCCGTGTGTGTTTGCTTGTGTGTGTGTGTGTGTGTGTGTTCATCCGTGTGGCCACGCCCCCTTGTGTTTCACGCCTGCTCTTCGTTGTGTTGTTATTGTTTGCGTATATAAGTCCTTTGTGTAAACATTAACGTTGTCAGTGTTTGATCCCACGATAGCCTTAGTGCTACGTTGTCTTCCATGTCTCTAAATAAACATCGCTGTATGCATCACGGCTCCTCTTTTGTATCCTGCCAAGCCTCCCTGCGTTACAATTATGATCAAATTTGATAAAATACTAGGTCATAGTTTGCAGTCTGAAGTATTTTTGACCTGCTGAGAGTTAGCCTGATTTGATTTAGCCTGTTCCTAACCTTTGTTTAGTATGTTGCGTAAAAGCTCATGGAAATATTTCAGATGTAACATACATGTAATTGACCTAGTAGAGCAAAATTACAGAATTGTAAGGAAGAAGTGACGTTCTTGGGGCATATCATTAAGGGAAATACACACGGGCTGTCTCAAAACTGAGCACAAGCCATAATTTTGCTACCTAAACCATAGTGGCATACTCCCCTCTTACTGTTTTAGTCCCACACGCAGTACACCAAATACTGCAGGACCAAAGAGTGTCACACTTATCAGCCCAATGGTAGCTGAGATACCACACTACCCTCTTAGATATGCCTAATATAACTGTCAAAAGGTGTATAACACTGAACCCAGCTACACTCCTTCCTACGGAGGAGGATGGAGATCCACAAGACTGCACAGCAGTCTTAGCTTAAGTATGTACACCGCAGGTTGATCTCTTTGAAGAAGCCATAAGTAACCCAGACCTATGCCTCTATGTGGATGGGTCAGCAAGCAGGGACGACACAGGGGTCAATAGGGCGGCATACGCGGCAGTAACAGATCATGAAATACTTGAAACAGAAGTATTACCATCCTCCTATTCAGCGCAGGCTGCTGAACCAGTAGCACTGACGGAAGCATGCCAATTAGCTGCAGACAAAACTGTTAATGATTTTGGAGCCATATGGAAACATAGGCAATTCCTGACAAGCTCGGGTAAATATATTAGACATCACCATCTTGCTAGAAGCCATTTTGCTGCCAAAGACAATTGCAGTTGTTAAGTGTGCAGCTCACAGGACTACAGAAGACCAAATCAGCAAGGGGAATAATTTTGTAGATAGAGTAACAAAGGCAGCTGCAACTAACACCGCTGTGCAAGCAATACAGGAAACCGCTGCTACCCCGCATGCCACATTACGGGAGATTCAGTCAGGGGCTACCGCCACCGAACGCACCAGGTGGAGACAACTAGACTGCGCAGTGTACGATGGTGCTTGGACACACACACCTACGGGCAAACCTTGCCTAGCCAAATCATACATGCAGGGCCTAATCAGAATTGCTCATGGGCGTAGCCATATGAGCAAAGGGGGAATCGTGGACAGCATATTAAAGTTGCGCCAGAACTCACAATACTTACCCAAAACTTTTGTTCCAGCTGTCTTGTTTGTGCGCAGCACTCCCCAAAGGGAACCAAGCACGGTGGACAGGACCACACCAAGTCCTGTTAACAACCCACACTGCTGTCAAAATAGAAGGACGAGGAACCTGGGTACATCACACACACTGTAAGAAGGCTCCGACACCAGCCCCAACTCCAAGCAGCAGCACCCCAACAGACTAGGTCGGAACTGTGTTGAGTAGGGTGTTAAAGGCAAGGCCTACCCTTTCGACACTCGGAACCGTCAACCTCTCGCCTCTTGCTGATCCTGCCGACTACACCAATTTCTGTGGTGGAATTTTGAATAAACAGCAAGTCAGACGTGATTAAAAGAGTAATTTAATAAAGAAAATAAGGCATACAAAACACAGCTGTGTGAGAGCTAATGCTCTAAGCAAAAGTTCTAAAGGGGTAGACTGGCTCTGCTCCTTATACCTAAACTTCACATCCTGGAAGGGATGTCCTGTCATCCTGTATACCCATTTCCTGCTCCTTGTTGCACTAAGCACTTCTGCACATATCAGGATGCTCTGTTCCACCAGGACAGACACAGTTTGCTAGATCCTCTTTATCAGGATTAGTCGCACGACACATGCAAGATCACGAAGCAGCTGATTCAGCAGTCGTTTTGTTCACACAATATACAAAGACAGAATGTGCAGACTAAACTATTCATATAGGATTACATAGAAAAAGGATTAACATGATTATATATGAATCACATGATAATACATGATCGAATAATAATTTCCATCACACTAGAAACAGACCTCCAGGCCCAAGAGGTCACACAGTCGTGCCCAGCAAAGTAGTGCTGGGCCAGGGCACACTTCATACACTTTGTGCCTTTAAATAATACTACAACCAGATTTCCAAGCCCAAGAGGTCACACAGTCATGCCCAGCAAAGTAGCTCTGGGCCTGGGCACACTTCACGCAGTTTGACCCTTTGAATAATACTACAACCAGACTTCCAGGCCCAATAGGTCACACAGTCGTGCCCAACAAAGTAGTGCTGGGCCAGGGCACACTTCATGCACTTTGTGCGTTTAAATAATACTACAGCCAGATTTCCAAGCCCAAGAGGTCACACAGTCATGCCCAGCTAAGTAGCTCTGGGCCTGGGCACAATTCACGCAGTTTGACCCTTTAAATAAAACTAGAAACAGACTTCCTGGCCCAAGAGGTCACACAGTCATACTCAGCAAGGTTGCGTTAAACCTGGGCACACTTCACGCAGTTTGACCATTTAAATAAAACTAGAAACAGACTTCCAGGCCCAAGAGGTCACACAGTCATGCCCAGCAAAGTAGCTCTGGGCCTGGGCACACTTCACGCAGTTTGACCCTTTAGATAATACTACAACCAGACTTCCAGGCCCAAGAGGCCACACAGTCATGCCCAGCAAAGTAGCTCTGGGCCTGGGCACACTTGACGCAGTTTGACCCTTTAAATAATACTAAAACCAGACTTCCAGGCCCAAGAGGTCACACAGTCAGGCCCAGCAAAGTAGCTCTGGGCCTGGGCACACTTCATGCAGTTTGACCCTTTAAATAAAACTAGAAACAGACTTCCTGGCCCAAGAGGTCACACAGTCATGCCCAGCAAAGTAGCTCTGGGCCTGGGCACACTTCACGCAGTTTGACCATTTAAATAAAACTAGAAACAGACTTCCAGGCCCAAGAGGTCACACAGTCATGCCCAGCAAAGTAGCTCTGGGCCTGGGCACACTTCACGCAGTTTGACCCTTTAGATAATACTACAACCAGACTTCCAGGCCCAAGAGGTCACACAGTCATGCCCAGCAAAGTAGCTCTGGGCCTGGGCACACTTGACGCAGTTTGACCCTTTAAATAATACTAAAACCAGACTTCCAGGCCCAAGAGGTCACACAGTCAGGCCCAGCAAAGTAGCTCTGGGCCTGGGCACACTTCACGCAGTTTGACCCTTTAGATAATACTACAACCAGACTTCCAGGCCCAAGAGTTCACACAGTCATGCCCAGCAAAGTAGCTCTGGGCCTGCGCACACTTCACACAGTTTGACCCTTTGACCATTTTTGGCAGATTTCACCACGTTATTACGAACGTGGATACGTTATCTTAGAATTATAAGCAGTGTGAGATGTGAAGCTAAGTGAAGCACATGTGCAGAATTTCTAACAATAGCCTGTTTTGTATAGCCTGGCTAACTGACCAATCAGTGAAATGAAATGTGGTTGCTGAGCCTGTTGCAGCTGGGTCAATTTAATTTGGTTTCATTGTGTTTAATTTTAAACTCAGCTGCGTGCCATAAGACACAAGTTTATCTGATCATTTTTTGTTTTAATGCCGACTTAACCTAGCCATGTTTTACAGTTATCTTGAAATAATTAAGGTTCATCGCTAGAGGGTGCTGTTCATCTTTTTTTTTCTTTTTCTTTTTTGTATTATTGATCAGGAAAAAACTATAAAATAGATGAAGTGGACGCAAACCTTGCCTAGCCAAATCATACATGCAGGGCCTAATCAGAATTGCTCATGGGCGTAGCCATATGAGCAAAGGGGGAATCGTGGACAGCATATTAAAGTTGCGCCAGAACTCACAATACTTACCCAAAACTTTTGTTCCAGCTGTCTTGTTTGTGCGCAGCACTCCCCAAAGGGAACCAAGCACGGTGGACAGGACCACACCAAGTCCTGTTAACAACCCACACTGCTGTCAAAATAGAAGGACGAGGAACCTGGGTACATCACACACACTGTAAGAAGGCTCCGACACCAGCCCCAACTCCAAGCAGCAGCACCCCAACAGACTAGGTCGGAACTGTGTTGAGTAGGGTGTTAAAGGCAAGGCCTACCCTTTCGACACTCGGAACCGTCAACCTCTCGCCTCTTGCTGATCCTGCCGACTACACCAATTTCTGTGGTGGAATTTTGAATAAACAGCAAGTCAGACGTGATTAAAAGAGTAATTTAATAAAGAAAATAAGGCATACAAAACACAGCTGTGTGAGAGCTAATGCTCTAAGCAAAAGTTCTAAAGGGGTAGACTGGCTCTGCTCCTTATACCTAAACTTCACATCCTGGAAGGGATGTCCTGTCATCCTGTATACCCATTTCCTGCTCCTTGTTGCACTAAGCACTTCTGCACATATCAGGATGCTCTGTTCCACCAGGACAGACACAGTTTGCTAGATCCTCTTTATCAGGATTAGTCGCACGACACATGCAAGATCACGAAGCAGCTGATTCAACAGTCGTTTTGTTCACACAATATACAAAGACAGAATGTGCAGACTAAACTATTCATATAGGATTACATAGAGAAAGGATTAACATGATTATATATGAATCAAATGATAATACATGATCGAATAATAATTTCCATCACACTAGAAACAGACCTCCAGGCCCAAGAGGTCACACAGTCGTGCCCAGCAAAGTAGTGCTGGGCCAGGGCACACTTCATGCACTTTGTGCCTTTAAATAATACTACAACCAGATTTCCAAGCCCAAGAGGTCACACAGTCATGCCCAGCAAAGTAGCTCTGGGCCTGGGCACACTTCACGCAGTTTGACCCTTTGAATAATACTACAACCAGACTTCCAGGCCCAATAGGTCACACAGTCGTGCCCAACAAAGTAGTGCTGGGCCAGGGCACACTTCATGCACTTTGTGCGTTTAAATAATACTACAGCCAGATTTCCAAGCCCAAGAGGTCACACAGTCATGCCCAGCTAAGTAGCTCTGGGCCTGGGCACAATTCACGCAGTTTGACCCTTTAAATAAAACTAGAAACAGACTTCCTGGCCCAAGAGGTCACACAGTCATACTCAGCAAGGTTGCGTTAAACCTGGGCACACTTCACGCAGTTTGACCATTTAAATAAAACTAGAAACAGACTTCCAGGCCCAAGAGGTCACACAGTCATGCCCAGCAAAGTAGCTCTGGGCCTGGGCACACTTCACGCAGTTTGACCCTTTAGATAATACTACAACCAGACTTCCAGGCCCAAGAGGTCACACAGTCATGCCCAGCAAAGTAGCTCTGGGCCTGCGCACACTTTACGCAGTTTGACCCTTTGACCATTTTTGGCAGATTTCACCACGTTATTACGAACGTGGATACGTTATCTTAGAATTATAAGCAGTGTGAGATGTGAAGCTAAGTGAAGCACATGTGCAGAATTTCTAACAATAGCCTGTTTTGTATAGCCTGGCTAACTGACCAATCAGTGAAATGAAATGTGGTTGCTGAGCCTGTTGCAGCTGGGTCAATTTAATTTGATTTCATTGTGTTTAATTTTAAACTCAGCTGCGTGCCATGAGACACAAGTTTATCTGAGCATTTTTTGTTTTAATGCCGGCTTAACCTAGCCATGTTTTACAGTTATCTTGAAATAATTAAGGTTCATCGCTAGAGGGTGCTGTTCATCTTTTTTTTCTTTTTCTTTTTTGTATTATTGATCAGGAAAAAACTATAAAATAGATGAGGTGGACGTTTTCTATGTATCATATGGAATTTGAGTAGATGAGTGAATGTTACTATGTAAATGTATAAGAATTTGTGGATAAGATTATTATGAGATTATTTATAATCAAACGACTACACTGTACAACCACATCTTCCTTTTATTTACATATTATACAGATATTTACAGATATTTATATTTTACTTACAGAGCAGCTCCTCATTGGTTCGGCTCAGAAGCTTCTTTTCGATGTCCTCTTTCTCCAGGTACTCCTGCAGGTTAGGCATCTCCTCCGCCAACCGCCTAAGGGGAGAAGAGACGTGGTGTGACGCGTAGCCTGCTGTTAAAGGCTACAGATATAGTACATCTGTGAGGCTAACAGCGCTTATTATATGAAGCCTTATAGAGGTCATATGGAATGATCTCATTCGATCAACCCTAATGTAACCCTTACAAACTTTCATGAACTCATTTGAATAACACTACCATAGCCCTTAAGAATTTTCCTAAAATGTTTTAGGATGTTCTGAACAGAGTATCTCTTAAAGGTTAAATCCCTTGCAGGTCTTAGTCCTACTCATCCCACATGCTGATGTGTGAGTGAAACAGTGCATAGGTGTAGAGACCTGGACTTGGCGAGATGCAGGCCTATCCTCTCAGTCTGGTGCTATTCTGTTACTAGAGGACCTGAACACG